>NW_027363094.1:1132500-1165000 GCF_046119375.1 Phyllobates terribilis
GTATTGATGGCGCAGTGCGGCCCCCTGCTGTGTAGAGATGGCGCCGTGCGGCTCCCCGCTGTGTATAGATGGCGCCGAGCGGCCTCCCGCTGAGTATAGATGGCGCTGTGCGGCCACCTGCTGTCTCTGGGGGGGGCGCCGTGCGGCCTCCCGCTGTGTATAGATGGCTACTTGCGGCCTCCCGCTGAGTATAGATGGCGCTGTGCGGCCTCCTGCTGTCTCTGGGGGGGGCGCCGCGAGGCCTCCCGCTGTGTATAGATGGCTACGTGCGGCCTCCCGCTGAGTATAGATGGCGCTGTGCGGCCTCCTGCAGTCTCTGGGGGGGGGGCGCCGTGCGCCCCCCGCTGTGTATAGATGGCTACATGCGGTCTCCCGCTGAGTATAGATGTCGCCGTGCGGCCTCCTGCTGTGTATAGATGGCTACGTGCGGTCTCCCGCTGAGTATAGATGGAGCTGTGCGGCCTCCTGCTGTCTCTGGGGGGAGCGCCGTGCGGCATCTATACTCAGCAGGAGGCCGCACGTAGCCATCTATACACGTATACTCAGCAGGAGGCCGCACGTAGCCATCTATACGGCGCCATCTATACACAGCGGGAGGCCGCACGGCGCCATCTATACACAGCGGGAGGCCGCACGGCGCCATCTATACACAGCGGGAGGCCGCACGGCGCCATCTATACACAGCGGGAGTCTCAGTGCTTTGCAAGAGCAGTCAATAAATTCTGCTTGACTAATTCTGAGCACCATAAAGTCTGGTTCACTTCTAACCTGCTGTCTTCATTTTCAGCTTGCTGAATTCTAACTCATTTACTGTCATTCGAGACGATGCCTTTGCTGGTCTCTTTCACCTTGAATACCTGTAAGTGATCCACTTAATGTCATATTTTTGATTCTGCTCTTCTTCACCTTTTGGCATGTGCAATTGTATGAGCAAGTATTCATATGAATTTATGACCTACTTAAACCTTCGAGGACCTTACATTTTATTCAATCAAATTTTTTTCCAGTTTAAAACAATGGGACATATATGTGCCTTGGTCCTCAAAGGGTTTTTAAAGGGGCTGCAAACATAAATATGAAAAAAATAATTCAATTAGTGCTTTTTGTGTTCATTTAATTTTTATTTGAAGTCCATTTTTTTTTATTTACATTGGAATTAAGCCCTACTCCATGGAATGAAGCCCTACCTACATGACATCTGAGAGCTACATGGATCCCGCTTGTGAGGTTCCTGTCCGTCACTACTATTCAGTTTTAGGGTCCACTCACTAAGCCATATATTCTCTCATGCAAGAGAATAGGGCCAATTATGCTAATGACACTGGGCTCAAACTCTGTCAGATCTTCAACTGAGTGTGATCCGATTCTCTCGCAGCACAGATATGGAGAAGATGGAGAACTTAATTTCTCCATCTTCTCCATAGTCTCTGTGAGTGTTCATCAGACTGCACTTGGATGACATCCGAGTGCAGTCTAATGTTTTACGTGCACCCATAGACTTGTATGGGTGCACATGGTCCGAATATCGAATGAGATTATTTTCTCATGCCAATAATCGCACTGTCCCATAGTATAACATAGGGCCGAGTCCTATCCGATAAAACATCACATAGCATTCGGCCGTGTTATACGACAGTGTGAGCGAGCCCTTAGAGTCAAGGAATATTTACATGCAGATGATGATATTACTCTCCAAGTGTATATTTTTTTAGGCGAGTTCATAGTAAATGCTTTGCATTTTTGACATGTGATCAACTAAAGAACAAGAAAGATTTAGGACCTCGCCTATAGAGAAAGGGAAAATAGTTTGGAGGACTTGCATGTCCTTTTTTATTTATTATGAGAAAATCATAAAAGATCCCGTTTTTTAACCATGCTGTGACTTTCTGCTGAGGGAGAGGGAGAGAGCTGCCCTATTCAGAGTCTGTAATAAGACCTGCTGACAAAAGTGTTGAAGATACAGTCTAATGTGAATTAACAATGAAAAAAAGTTAATTTCACAAATGGCTTGTATTTTTTTTAATACAAACTTTTTTGTCTTTACAGCTCCTTTAAAGGGAATCTGTCATCAGGTTTTTGCCACCTAATCTGAGAGCAGCATAATGTAGGGTTAGAGGCACTGATTCCAGTAATGTGTCACTTACTGGGCTGCTTAGTGTTGTTTTGATAAAATCATTGATTTGTCAGAAGGTAATTATTACTAGATGACTAGTAAGTTCTGTAGGACCCCACCCCCATCACTGATCAGTAGATTTCTGTGTACACTGAGCATGGGCAGAAAGCTGCCAATCAGTGGTGTGGGCGGGGCTATACAGAGCGCAGCATTCAGAGAGCTGCTAGATCTGCAGCAGATAAAACGGTGATTTTCTCAAAATGACAACAAGCAGCTGAAAAAGTGACACATCGCTGGAATCAGGGTATCTGCCCAAATATTGTGCTGCTCTCAGATGAGGCAGCACAATTAATATTATGCCAAATTAATTTCCCGTGAACTATCACATGATCTATCACAGGGGATCATGTGACATGTCACGTGATAAATCAGGTGTGGGGGGGGGCGCGCCTTCTAAACTGCCCGGGGCCCTTACTACTCTTAATCCACCCCTGCCCCCACTGATTCCATATTAATGACCTATCCAATGGGTAAGTGATCAATATCAAGGTAGTGGGCAACCCCTTAAAGAAAGCAGACCATATTAGGTACTTCTAGAATATCTTTGTCCCATGCTGTTGATAGACCCCACCGCGTGTAATCGGTACCCTACAATGACTTGTCATCCATAGTCATGTCTTGTAGCACTGGAGCCATTAAATGATGTTGCTTGGCGGCTCATGACGTCACTATAGATGATGTGTATTAATGCAAGTTGTTTAATTGCTACTAATAAGAAATCACTTTAAATCAATATGGAGGCTTATAGGGTCCTCTCAGCTTCCTTTTACATATGGAAGTAGTCGTAGAACAGTATCGTCGATTGTCCCTCCCCAGAAAAATTATCCTTTTTTTTTTTGCAGAGCTCCGATGTGCCAGTCAAAAGGAAATGGAGTGTCTGCAGATTGGTGTGGGAGTGCAGAGGGGCGTGTCCGTGCACTTGAAAGGAGCTGTCTAAGTGCAGTGATACGCCCCAGTGCACTTCCAGACGGATTTGCATATGTTTTCCACACTAGATTTGTCATGATGGACTCATCAGATCTCTTATAACACCATTACGATCATATGTCAAGGTGCTGACGTCCCTTTATGCCTTACGCTACGTGCCACCTAAATGGATTTTCCATTGAGATGAGATGAGGCTGTTGGGTATTTTCCCCGGACCTGTCACGTTTCTGTAGGCTGCAGTCATGTATCCCGCGTCTTGCTCTAATACTTTGTTTTTATTGCAGTTTACTTCCGCCACAATTTCCTCAAGACAAACCTCTCATCACAGTCTTTCCACCGATAAGACATCACCTGGTGGACAAGCAAGGCCCCAATGTCACCTGTCCTTTACTACATAATGTAAGGAGACTTGGGAGATTTTGAGCACTGGACTTAGGAATGTTGTAATTTAACCTTTCAATGACTGAGGTGTTTTTGTTTTTATAAAGTGGATCTGTGTGGTCTCCTGACACGTCTGTTTTAGTAATCTTATAAACCCTATAAAATCACAAATGTGCAGAATTTGTGTTTCAGACCACTGTGCAGTGCCTTTGAAGGCTATGTTCACACATCGCGTTTTTTTCAGCGTTTTTTTAATGCAAATTTTCAGCTGTGTTTTACAGTACAAGCAAAGTCTATGAGATTTCAGAAATCTCATGCTCACACCCTGGTTTTTGTATGATCAGTATTTTGTGATTTGCATTGTTTTTTGCTGAATAGAGCACGTCACTTCTTTCAGTGTATTTCACCCATTGAAAGTAATGTGTAGTGAAAAAACGCCTAGTGTGAACATAGCCTTACATCTAATTGACAATGGGGTGTTACCTTACTCCTTGTCCATGTCTAATCAGTTTGGACAGTAGGCATAATCACTACGACCAGGGGCCTGGCAGTGGCCAGTTGTCAATGTATCCACACATTTCCAGAAGATTGGCACAACGCAGAGGACCTGGGAAGAAGAGATGCCACGGTATTGTTAGTTCATAGGGAATACACCTCTTTATTTTGGTAGATGAGGTCTTTGTCAAACACATCTTCAGCAGAGGAGAACGAAATGAAAGGATTAATGTATGTGTTAATGACCCAGTTCTGCGTGTGCTCTACGTAAAATGTGGCTGCAGATGGCTGTGCTGCATCGACACGTGAGGTTTGGGAGCCACCTTACATCTAATGGGTGGGGGTCTTACATTGAGGTCCCCACTTCAGACATTTCTGATATTTCCAGTGAATTTTCCAAGGAAGTTTCAGATAAAAATACCATAAGAAAATGTGGTCAACCTTGTTTTAGTTTTTTTTTTTAATATATAAGATTTTTAGTTATAGTCTTTGTTATGTTCACATAGAAGACCGGTGGGTTTTTTCTTTTTTAGGAACAAAGTATATACAGTGGGGAAAGTAAGTATTGGATACACTGACGATTTTGCAAGTTTTCCCACCTACAAAGAATGGAGAGGGCTGTAATTTTTATCGTAGGTACACTTCACCTGTGAGAGACAGAATCTAAAAATAAAAAACAGAAAATAACATTTTATAATTTTTACATACTTATTTCATGCAATTATGCAAATTAATTATTTGATACAATAGAAAAACAGATCTTAATATTTGGTACGGAAACCTTTGTTTGCAATTACAGAGGTCAGACGTTTCCTGTAGTTCTTGACCAAGTTTGCAGACACTGCAGCAGGAATTTTGGACCACTCCTCCATACAGATCTTCTCCAGATCTTTCAAGTTTCGGGACTGTTGCTGGGTGCAGTTGTCCTGTCCCCTTTGCAGAAAAGCACCCCCAAAGTATAAGGTTTCCCCAGCATGCTTCTCAGTTGGGACGGTGTTCTTGGGGTTGTACTCATCCTTCTTCTTTCTCCAAACACGTCAAGTGGAGTTGATACCAAAAAGTCCTATTTTGGTCTCATCTGACCACATGACCCTCTCCCATGCCTCCTCTGGATCACCCAGATGGTCAATGGCGAACTTCAAACGGGCCTGGACATGTGCTGGCGTGAGCAGGGGACCTTGCGTGCCCTGCAGGAGTTTAATCCATGACGGCATAGTGTGTTACTAATGGTAATGTTTGAGACTGTAGTCTCGGCTCTCTTCAGGTCATTGACCAGGTCCTCCTGTGTAGTTCTGGGCTGATTCCTGACCTTTCTCAGAATCATCCTTATCCCACGGGTCGAGATCTTGCATGGAGCCCCAGACCGAGGAAGATTGACAGTCATCTTGTGTTTCTTCCGTTTTCTAATAATTGTGCCAACAGTTGTTGCTTTCTCACCAAGCTGCTTGCATATTGTCCTGTAGCCAATCCCAGCCTGGAGCAGGTCTACATTTTTGTCCCTGGTGTCCTTAGATAGCTCTTTGGTCTTAACCATGGTGGATAGGTTGGAGTGTGATTGATTGAGTGTGTGGACAGGTGTCTTTTATACAGGTAACGAGTTCAAACAGGTACAATAAATACAGGTGAGGAGTGCAGAGTAGGAGGGCTTCTGAAAGAAAAACTAACAGGTCTGTGAGAGCGAGATTTCTTGCTGGTTGGTAGGTGATCAAATACTTATTTCATGCAATGAAATGCGATTTAATTATTTAAAAATCATACAATGTGATTTTTTTTTTGGATTTTATTTTTAGATTCTGTCTCTCACAGTTGAAGTGTACCTATGATAAAAATGACAGACCTCTCCATTCTTTGTAGGTGGGAAAGCTTGCAAAATCGGCAGTGTATCAAATACTTATTTTCCCTACTGCGGGCGTGTATGTATATATATATGTGTGTGTGTGTGTGTGTGTGTGTGTGTGTGTATGTACAGTACAGACCAAAAGTTTGGACACACCTCATTTAAAGATTTTTTATGTATTTTCATGACTATGAAAATTGTACATTCACACTGAAGGCATCAAAACTATGAATTAACACATGTGGAAATATATACTTAACAAAAAAGTGTGAAACAACTGAAAATATGTCTTATATTCTAGGTTCTTCAAAGTAGCCACCTTTTGCTTTGATGACTGCTTTGCACACTCTTGGCATTCTCTTGATGCGCTTCAAGTGGTAGTCACCGGAAATGGTCTTCCAACAATCTTGAAGGAGTTCCCGGAGATGCTTAGCACTTGTAGGCCCTTTTGCCTTCACTCGGCGGTCCAGCTCACCCCAAACCATCTCGATTGGGTTCAGGTCTGGTGACTGTGGAGGCCAGGTCATCTGGCGTAGCACCCCATCACTCGCCTTCTTGGTCAAATAGCCCTTACACAGCCTGGAGGTGTGTTTGGGGTCATTGTTCTTTTAAAAAATAAATGATGGTCCAACTAAACGCAAACCGGATGGAATAGCATGCCGCTGCCAGATGCTGTGGTAGCCATGCTGGTTCAGTATGCCTTCAATTTTGAATAAATCTCCAACAGTGTCACCAGCAAAGCACCCCCACACCATCACTCCTCCTCCTCCATGCTTCACTGTGTGAACCAGGCATGTAGAGTCCATCCGTTCACCTTTTATGCATCGCACAAAGACACGGTGGTTGGAACCAAAGATCTCAAATTTGGACTCATCAGACCAAAGCACAGATTTCCACTGGTCTAATGTCCATTCCTTGTGTTCTTTAGCCCAAACAAGTCTCTTCTGCTTGTTGCCTGTCCTTAGCAGTGGTTTCCTAGCAGCTATTTTACCATGAAGGCCTGCTGCACAAAGTCTCCTCTTAACAGTTGTTGAAGAGATGTTTCTGCTGCTAGAACTCTGTGTGGCATTGACCTGGTCTCTAATCTGAGCTGCTGTTAACCTGCGATTTCTGAGGCTGGTGACTCGGATAAACTTATCCTCAGAAGCAGAGGTGACTCTTGGTCTTCCTTTCCTGGGGCAGTCCTCATGTGAGACAGTTTCTTTGTAGCGCTTGATGGTTTTTGCAACTGCACTTGGGGACGCTTTCAAAGTTTTCACAATTTTTCGGACTGACTGACCTTCATTTCTTAAAGTAATGATGGCCACTCGTTTTTCTTTACTTAGAATTTGTATGATGGCAAGAAAAAAGCATCTAACAGTCTATTCAGTAGGACTATCAGCTGTGTATCCACCAGACTTCTGCACAACACAAGTGATGGTCCCAACCCCATTTATAAGGCAAGAAATCCCACTTATTAAACCTGACTGGGCACACCTGTGAAGTGAAAACCATTTCCGGTGACTACCTCTTGAAGCTCATCAAGAGAATGCCAAGAGTGTGCAAAGCAGCCATCAAAGCAAAAGGTGGCTACTTTGAAGAACCTAGAATATAAGACATATTTTCAGTTGTTTCACACGTTTTTGTTAAGTATATAATTCCACATGTGTTAATTCATAGTTTTGATGCCTTCAGTGTGAATGTACAATTTTCTTAGTCATGAAAATACAGATAAATCTTTAAATGAGAAGGTGTGTCCACCTTTTGGTCTGTACTGTATATATACACTGCTCAAAAAAATAAAGGGAACACTTAAACAACAGAATATAACTCCAAGTGCATCAAACTGTCCACTTAGGAAATGACACTGATTGACAATCAATTTCACATGCTGTTGTGCAAATGGAATAGACAATAGATGGAAATTATTGGCAATTATCAAGACACCCTCAAAGGATTGATTCTGCAGGTGGGGACCACAGACCACATCTCAGTACCAATGCTTTCTGGCAGATGTTTTGGTCACTTTTGAATGTTGGTTATGCTTTCACACTCGTGGTAGCATGAGACGGACTCTACAACCCACAGAAGTTGCTCAGGTAGTGCAGCTCATCCAGGATGGCACATCAGTGCGAGCTGTGGCAAGAAGGTTTGCTGTGTCTGTCAGCGTAGTGTCCAGAGGCTGGAGGTGCTACCAGGAGACAGGCCAGTACACCAGGAGACAAGGAGGGGGCCGTAGGAGGGCAACAACCCAGCAGCAGTACCGCTACCTCCTCCTTTGTGCAAGGAGGAACAGGAGGAGCACTGCCAGAGCCCTGCAAAATGACCTCCAGCTGGCCACAAATGTGCATGTGTCTGCACAAACGGTTAGAAACCGACTCCATGAGGGTGGTATGAGGGCCCGATGTCCACAGATGGGGGTTGTGCTCACAGCCCAACACCGAGCAGGACGCTTGACATTTGCCACAGAACACCAGGATTGGCAAAGTCGCCACTGGTGCCCTCTGCTCTTCACAGATGAAAGCTCAGTATTGTGTGTGGCCTCCACGTGCCTGTATGACCTCCCTACAACGCCTGGGCATGCTCCTGATGAGGTTGCGGATGGTCTCCTGTGGGATCTCCTCCCAGACCTAGACTAAAGCATCAGCCAACTCCTGAACAGTCAGTGGTGCAACGCGACGTTGGTGGATGTGACTCGCCCCCTGGGCCGTGGGGTACTCGGATCCGGGCAGTAGGGGAACGATGGGAGTAGTAGTGGCAACCCGGTTTCGTGGCTCAGGGTGGTCAGGCCAGTGGTAGTCCGTTATGTGCTGATGTTTATGTCCGACTACGCCACCCGTGGATTTGCGGTTATTAGGAACCGCCGCTGCATGCCGACCGCTGGGGCTGATGAGGTGTGCAGCTAGGGTAGTGTGACTCCCCACGGGAAGAGTGCGGCCCCAGGGCAGTATAGTGGATGGTGGGAGTGATGGTGGTGAGAGTCCCAGTGCTGATAGTGCTGGAGAAGCAAGGAGCACACAGACAACAGGTTGCAGTCCAGGGTCTTTACTAGAACAGGTAAATTGACCCATAAACAGTCCCGGCTAGGAGGGGGACCTGGATGTCTGAGAGCAATGGGGAAATTGGCCCTGGTCAGGGTGAGGGTGTAGGCCTACCGTGCTTTCTGCGCTCCTTCTGGCTATCTCCTCCTGATAGGGTAACAGCCCACGTTTCCAAGCTTTCCATGTATTCTCGCCTGTATGGCCTGCGACGTGGGTTCCTTTCTGCTCCCAGCCTTGTACGGCTTTACTGGTACCTTCTGTTGTGGCAGGGCCTCCAGGCTTCTTAGGCCAAGGAATATACAGTCCCCTGCGGACTGGTTCTCTGCTGGGGGATGTGGAATCCTCTCAGCCTCAGACACCAAAGTCTGGTAAATTAAGTCCTCTTTCTGCCAAGACAGGCTCTCTTCGCCTCTTGTCTCTGGCTTGTGGCTCTCCTCCTGCCACACTTCCTCTTAGGTGCAGTGCAACTGTCTGTCCCTGTTCTGCTCTGGGACAAGTCTCAATGCTGAGACAGGCCATCCAGTTCTCTCTAACCCTGCCCCCAGCACCAGCTTTTATAGGGGCAGCCTGCTCCCCCTACTGGCCTGAGACAGGAGGCATTGCATGCTAATGTTCCCCTGACTAGAGAACCTCCCCCTTGCTCTCAGACACAGCTTTAATACATTTTGTGGCATCCAGGCCAGGGTGACACATTCCCCCCTAGTGAAATTTAGTACTCCGGGACTAAACAATAAACAAAGACAATAAAACATTAATAGACATTAATAGACAGACGACGCACAAATTGAGTTCTTAAGGTCACAGTGTGGCCTGTGACCGGGTGTCCATATCACCAATACAACGGGGAGCCTTAACCAGGTGGGGGTCTGTCCTACCCCAAGTCCTTCACAGTCTTAGTTCATTCCTTGGTTAGGCTCCGAACGCAGTCCATACCAGGTCCCGGTTATAAAAAGTCCATAACCTGTGAGTCCTTACAGTAACTTCAAGAAACTGAAACACGGCATTACCAAACATGCATGTAATTTTGCAAACAATTCAACATTTGGCAACAAGGTTATTTACAATTTTAGTGCGCTCTATATTCTCCAGCGAGCGGGTATCAGTCCCTTTGTGCTCCTGGTTGACCTACGTAGCCCACTGTCTGGTGGTGGACCAACCTGGCTTTCCCCACTAGCGTTAGGGGTATAGCTATCAGCTGGGTGTACAGGTAGGGAAGGCAGCTGTCTGTGGGTCCTTTGGCTTACCGCAGGCATGGCAGGCTCACTGTCAGCAGAGGGTTGACTCTCCTGGGCTGCTGGTACAGGCTCTTCTGCCTCTGGAACCGCTTGCTCCTCTTCACCTTCCGGCTCTGGTGTTGGTTGTTGCTGTGCCGGTTGCAGGAAATGCAGGACGGGTACCACTATGGCATCATTTATGCGAGTCCAGGACTGAGGGAACTCTCCGAGAACGGTGCTGATCATTTCTTCCTTGTCCTCTGCGGGTTCAAGGTCACTCTGATCCTCTTCTGCACTACGGAGTTGCTCGGGGCATCTTTTGAGATGGTCTCTGGAGACGGTACTAGTGGTTTCTCCTCCGTCCTTGGTGATCACGCACACCTTCGGGTTGTCGTGATCAGACTGCAGTACGGTGTAGGGTTCCCTTTCCCACTGGTCGTCCAACTTGTGAAGCCTTCTTTTTCGCTTTAGGACTTGCTCACCAGGTTCTAGGGGACCAGCAGGGGCGTGTTGGTTGAAGAGTTTTTCTTGCCTCTCTCTCACCTGGGCCAGGCTCTTCTCCACAGTCTACTGCACCTTCTTGTACTGCAGTTGCCTTTCCGTATCCCAGTCCGCATCCGGGGAGGTGTCCTCAGGCGTTAGGACTCCCATCTCCAGGTCTATAGGCAGCTTACCCGGTCTGGGTCGCATCAGGTAAGCCGGGGTGCAGTTGGTAGCATTCACCGGGATATGATTGTATAAGTCTATCAGGTCCGGCAGTTTTTCTGGCCACAGGCTGCGCTCCTCCAGGGGCAACGTCTTCAGGAGATCAATGACTATATTGTTCATCTTCTCACACATCCCGTTGGTTTGTGGGTGGTAAGGCGTTGTCCGAATCTTCTTACAGCCATAGAGGTTGCCGAACTCCTGGAAGATTTCAGCCTCGAACGCTGGACCCTGGTCTGTCAGGACCTGTTCCGGATACCCGTGTGGACGGCAGAAATATTGCTGGAAGGCTCTGGCCGCTGTTTGGGCTGTCAAGTCTTTTACTGGGACCACCACTAGAAAACGGGAATAGTGGTCCACGATTGTCAGGGCATAGATGTATCCTGACCGGCTGGGAGCCAATTTGACATGGTCCAGAGCTACCAGCTCAAGAGGCTGCGTGGTGACGATGGGCCTCAAGGGTGTCTTCTGGCTGGTGCGGTCCTTCCTCCTTAGGTGACAAGGGCCACAGTCTCTGCACCATTTTTCTACAGCTCCTCTCATGCCGACCCAAAAGAACCTTCCTCTTAGTAGGAACTCCAGTTTCTTCCAACCGAACCGATGTGTCCCGCTCTGTCATGGTAAGCCCCCAGGACCATAGCTGCATCCCGCCTTGGGACTACGACTTGCCAGGTCAGCTCGTGCGTCCGGTGGTTGACAATCCTTCTGCACAACTTGCCTTCGTAGAGGAACAGCTTGCTCTTCTCTTTCCATAGCTGCTTGGCTTCCTCTGGAGCATCCGGATCTATGCGGGCATCTTCCTGGGTCAGCAGATCTTTCACCAGGCGGATGGCAGGGTCACTATCTTGGGTCTCGGCCCAGCTGTGTTGAGGTAGGGGATTTATCATCACGGTTGTTAGATCCTCCTCCTTCACGCGGTGGGAGTATTGAGCAGCTCCATACCGGTGAAACGCGGGGAGTTCTACCTCCTCCAGCTCTTCTGGGTCTTCGTCACCTTCAGATAAGTGAGGCATCCTCGATAGGGCGTCAGCGTTGGCATTGGTTTTGCCGGCCCGGTACTTGATCAGTCATAGTTGGAGAGACGGGCCATCCACCGCTGTTCTAGGGCACCCAGTCTTGCATTGTCCAGGTGTGTCAACGGGTTGTTGTCCGTGTACACGGTGAACTTTGCGGAGGCCAGGTAATGCTTGAAGCGTTCCGTCACGGCCCACACCACCGCCAAGAATTCTAGCTTGAAGGAGCTGTAATTCTCCGGGTTCCTCTTGGTGGGTCTCAGCTTCCGGCTGGCGTACGCGATCACCCTTTCTCTGCCCTGTTGGTTTTGGAACAGTACGGCTCCCAGTCCCACATTACTGGCATCTGTGTGGAGAATGAAAGGCTGGCCATAATCAGGGTAGGCCAGGATCTCGTCCCCTGTGAGGGCCATCTTTAGCTGGCGGAAGGACTCCTCTTCCGGTTTATCCCACTTGAAGGGCGGCTTTTGGCTCCTGGACTTAGACTGTCCGATCAGGAGGTCCTGCATAGGAGCTGCCATCTTAGTGAACCCGGGGATGAACCTTCGGTAGTAGCCTACCAACCCGAGAAACTGTCTCACCTCTTTGATGTTCGAGGGGCTTGGCCAGCTCTTGATTGCCGTGACCTTGTCAGGGTCGGGGGCCACTCCTTCCGCGCTTACCACGTGCCCTAGGTACTGGTCCTTTGGTTTCAGCAGGTGACACTTCGATGGTTTCACCTTCAGGCCATAGCCTGCCAGGGCTTCGAACACCTCGGCCAGGTGCTTTAGGTGGTCCTCGTAGGTCTTCGAATAGACGATCACGTCGTCCAGGTAAAGGAGGACCGTCTCGAAGTTTCGGTGCCCTAGACATCATTCCATCAGCCTCTGGAAGGTCCCTGGTGCGTTGCAGAGCCCGAAGGGCATACAGTTGAACTCACTCAGTCCCATCGGGGTGGTGAAGGCAGTCTTCTCCTTGTCAGCCTCTGCCACAGGAACCTGCCAGTACCCGCTAGTAAGGTCCAAAGTAGAAAAGAAGTTAGCAGATTTTAGTGCGGCTAAAGACTCCTCTATTCTAGGCAGCGGATATGCGTCTTTGTGGGTGATACGGTTGATTTGTCTATAGTCCACGCACATTCTCATGGTGCCGTCTTTCTTTTTGACCAGAACCAAGGGGGCTGCCCAGGGGCTACAGCTGTCTCTAATAACCCCAGCTTCTTTCATCTCTCTTAGCATGCCCTTTGCGTTCTGATAATGTGCAGGGGGTACAGGTCTGTGCCTCTCTTTTATTGGTGGGTGGCTCCCTGTGGGGATGTGGTGTTCTATCCCTTTTACTCTGCCGAAGTCTAGCGGGTGCTTACTAAAGACTCTCTCGTACTCCTGTACCACCCGGTAGACTCCTTGTTTTTGGTGCAGGGGAGTGGAGTCAGCACCCACATGGAGTTTCTGGCACCAGTCCTCCTTTTGTTTCTGGGAGCCATTACCCTCCGCCTGAGGAGATGGAGGCAAGGGTTCCACGGCCCTGATAGCTTTGTGTTCGACAACAAACAGTTTGGCGAGTGTAGCGTACCTGGGTAAGTGTACTTCCCTCTCCCCAATGTTGAGGATGCGGACGGGCACCCTCCCATGACGGACATCAACCACCCCCCGGGCTGTCAAAATGGTGGGCCTGCTGTCTGAGTACACGGGTTCTACCATGGCTTGGTAGTCTCTACCTCTCAACCCGATTGCAGTCCGACACCAGATCATCATTTCACTTTTGGGAGGCATGGAAATGGGGAATGGGTCACTCAGTCTTACGCTACCGATCTCACCACCAGACAGTTCTACCTGCTGCCGTCTCATCAGGGCTTTTATCTCCTTGTTGAGGACTCTCTGTTGGCTGGAACTAGCATTCACCGCCACCTGTTGTAGAATTACAATTACCTCTGAAAGACAATTTTCAATTACGTTAGTACCCACAGTTATTTTAGGGTGACTTTCACGACGGTCAATGTCCACAATAATCACCCCCTGTGCCGGCAGTTCAACTTTACCAATTTTAATGGTCATCTCCTTGAACCCCATCTGCGGCACGGGTAAGCCATTACTGGCGATGATGCTCAAGTTATTGTCTGGATACCGTGTGATATCAGCATCAGTCCAATACTGCTTAAAAAGTACATAAGGGATAGTGGTTACTTGTGACCTATTATCCAGCAAGGCGCTCATGGGGATACCGTCCAGCACCATGGGTAAAACCGGGCGCCCCCCAACGTACTTATTACGCCAATTGTAAGGGCCTGGTGATCTTATGCCTGGGGGTTGGCCCTTTGCCCCAGGTTGGACCCTTTTAAATTACAGTACCTGGAAATGTGTCCGGGCTGGTTGCATCGACGGCAAATGGGCTGTCCATCCTCTGCGTAGCGGTCTGTGGGCCTCCCTCGGAACGACGGGATCCTCCTCTGTCGACGCCACGGGACATCCTCCGGACTTGAAGCCAGCTCGATGGGTCTTGACGGGTCCACTTGCAACGCCTGGACGGTCCTGGTCAACGCCGCGACGCTCCTGGTCAGCTCCTGGACTTGGTGGTGCAGGTCTTTCGACGGGGCTTGGTTCAGGGCCTGTGCATCAGCCCCCACGGGATCCATAGAGGAGGGCGCCGCCTCCTGGTGGTTGGTGAGAGCAGGGCGCCGGGGGTTTATAGCGCCACTGGTTGCAGATTCACGGAGCACCCTTATGGCCCTGTCCTTAAATTGGGCAAAGGTTAGGTCGGGGTTCTGAAAGAACATGAGACGCAGTTGGGCCCTGTGGGCGCTAGACAGCAGACCTTCTATGAATTGTTCTGTTAGCAGCTTATCCGTTTCCTGCACACTGCCAGGGTCAGTTTGTTGAATAGCCCTCAAGGCTTCCTGCAGATTTAGGGCATAGTCTCTGATGCTGTCCTGTGCCCGCTGCTTACATCCATAGAACCTCATTTTAATCTCAGCGGAGGTACGTGTGTCAAAGGTACCCCGCAGCCGGGCCAGAATACCCTTCACAGTCCTTTTATCCTCAGTGGGCCATGATTTTACCTCCCTTTGGGCTGCGCCAGTTAACTGCCCTGTCAATATGCTGACCTTCTGTTCCTCTGTCAGGGGGTAAACGTGGAACAAACTGTATAGCCTTTCCTTGAAGTCAGTTAGGGCATGGGGCTCCCCTGAGTATTTGGGCAGCCAGGCCGCTCCAGGGATGTAGGGCAGGGAAAAGGGCATCACCGCTGCTGCAGCTGCGTTGGTGGTAGTGGGCGCCTCTGTGTCCGACATCTTCCTCCCCCCTAGTTAAGCGTGGCCTACCTTCCGACGATCCTCTTCTGTAGGCCGCGGCTCCGCTGCTGCTGCTCTGGACGAGGACCTTGCGTTGCGTCCTGATGACGTCAGCGTCGCTCTCTCTCCCTTCCAGGACCTTGCGCAGCGTCGGTGCGTGGGGCGGAGCTTCGGATCTCGCGCGGTTTTGAAGTCCACGCCCCTCTTCTTCCCGCGCGGCGTCCTGAAGATGGCGTCCGATGGCGAGAAACAGCTGCGGATGGCGGGAAGACGGCAGAAGACGGCGGGAAACAGTCCAAGATGGCGTCTGATGGCGGGAATCGGCTCCGGATGGCGGGAAACGACTCCGGACGGCGGGAAACTTCGCCACAGGTAAGTTACAAAAGTCTTTTTCAGGCACGCAGTACCCGGTGGTTGCGGGCATGAAATCCTGCCGACTACGCCAAAGCTGACTCGCCCCTTGGGCCGTGGGGCACTCGGATCCGGGCAGTCTGGGAACGATGGGAGTAGTAGTGGCAACCCGGTTCCGTGGCTCAGGGTGGTCAGGCCAGTGGTAGTCCGTTATGTGCTATTGATTATGTCCGACTACGCCACCCGTGGATTGCGGTTATTAGGAACCGCCGCTGCATGCCGACCGCTGGGGCTGATGAGGTGTGCAGCTAGGGTAGTGTGACTCCCCACGGGAAGAGTGCGGCCCCAGGGCAGTATAGTGGATGGTGGGAGTGATGGTGGTGAGAGTCCCAGTGCTGATAGTGCTGGAGAAGCAAGGAGCACACAGACAACAGGTTGCAGTCCAGGGTCTTTACTAGAACAGGTAAATTGACCCATAAATAGTCCCGGCTAGGAGGGGGACCTGGATGTCTGAGAGCAACGGGGAAATTGGCCCTGGTCAGGGTAAGGGTGTAGGCCTACCGTGCTTTCTGCGCTCCTTCTGGCTATCTCCTCCTGATAGGGTAACAGCCCACGTTTCCAAGCTTTCTGTGTATTCTCGCCTGTATGGCCTGCGACGTGGGTTCCTTTCTGCTCCCAGCCTTGTACGGCTTTACTGGTCCCTTCTGTTGTGGCAGGGCCTCCAGGCTTCTTAGGCCAAGGAATATACAGTCCCCTGCGGACTGGTTCTCTGCTGGGGGATGTGGAATCCTCTCAGCCTCAGACACCAAAGTCTGGTAAATTAAGTCCTCTTTCTGCCAAGACAGGCTCTCTTCGCCTCTTGTCTCTGGCTTGTGGCTCTCCTCCTGCCACACTTCCTCTTAGGTGCAGTGCAACTGTCTGTCCCTGTTCTGCTCTGGGACAAGTCTCAATGCTGAGACAGGCCATCCAGTTCTCTCTAACCCTGCCCCCAGCACCAGTTTTTATAGGGGCAGCCTGCTCCCCCTACTGGCCTGAGACAGGAGGCATTGCATGCTAATGTTCCCCTGACTAGAGAACCTCCCCCTTGCTCTCAGACACAGCTTTAATACATTTTGTGGCATCCAGGCCAGGGTGACACAGATGGAGCGAGACATGATGTCCCAGATGTGCTCAATCGGATTCAGGTCTGGGGAACAGGCGGGCCAGTCCATAGCTTCAATGCCTTCACCTTGCAGAAACTGCTGACACACTCCAGCCACATGAGGTCTGGCAATGTCCTGCATAATGCATAAGGGGCATAATGGGGGCATTACACTGCGTGGGGGCATAATACATACTACATAAGGGGCATAATGGGGGCATTAAACTTTTTGGGGCATCATACATACTGCATAAGGGGCATAATGGGGGCAATACACTGTGTGGGGGCATCATACATACTGCATAAGGGGCATAATGGGGGCATTACATTGTGTGGTAGCATCATACATCTTGTATAAGGGGCATAATGGGGGCATTACACTGTGTGGGAGCATCATACATACTGCATGAGGGGCATAATGGTGGCATACACTGTGTGGTGCATCATACATACTGTATAAGGGGCATAATGGGGGCATTACACTGTGTGGAGCATCATATATACTGTATAAGGGGCATAATGGGGCATTACACTGTGTGGGGGCATCATACATACTGCATAAGGGGCATAATGGGGGCATTACACTGTGTGGGGGCATCATACATACTGCATAAGGAGCATAATGGGGGCATTACACTGTGTGGGGGCATCATGTATACTGCATAAGGGGCATAATGGGGGCATTACACTGTGTGGGGGCATCATACATCCTGCATAAGGGGCATAATGGGGGCATTACACTGTGTGGGGGGCATCATACATCCTGCATAAGGGGCATAACACTGTGTTGGGGCATCATACATCCTGCATAAGGGGCATAATGGGGGCATTACACTGTGTGGGGGCATCATACATACTGCATAAGGGGCATAATGGGGGCATTACATTGTGTGGTAGCATCATACATCTTGTATAAGGGGCATAATGGGGGCATTACACTGTGTGGGAGCATCATACATACTGCATGAGGGGCATAATGGTGGCATACACTGTGTGGTGCATCATACATACTGTATAAGGGGCATAATGGGGGCATTACACTGTGTGGGGCATCATATATACTGTATAAGGGGCATAATGGGGCATTACACTGTGTGGGGGCATCATACATACTGCATAAGGGGCATAATGGGGGCATTACACTGTGTGGGGGCATCATACATACTGCATAAGGAGCATAATGGGGGCATTACACTGTGTGGGGGCATCATGTATACTGCATAAGGGGCATAATGGGGGCATTACACTGTGTGGGGGCATCATACATCCTGCATAAGGGGCATAATGGGGGCATTACACTGTGTGGGGGGCATCATACATCCTGCATAAGGGGCATAACACTGTGTGGGGGCATCATACATCCTGCATAAGGGGCATAATGGGGGCATTACACTGTGTGGGGGGCATCATACATACTGCATAAGGGGCATAATGGGGGCATTACACTGTGTGGGGGCATCATACATCCTGCATAAGGGGCATAATGGGGGCATTACACTGTGTGGGGGCATCATACATCCTGCATAAGGGGCATAATGGGGGCATTACACTGTGTGGGGGCATCATACATACTGCATAAGGGGTATAATGGGGGCATTACACTGTGGGGGGCATCATGCATCCTACATGAGGGGCATAATGGGGGCATTACACTGTGTGGGGGCATCATACATACTGCATAAGGGGTATAATGGGGGCATTACACTGTGGGGGGCATCATGCATCCTACATAAGGGGCATAATGGGGGCATTACACTGTGTGGGGGCATCATACATTCTGTATAAGGGGCATAATGGGGGCATTACACTGTGGGGCCAGTAAAGGGGCCCTTTACTATGAGAACAATACGTTTCCTCCCTTCCTGTCTCCATAGTTGGGTCGTATGTATCTATTACAGGAAACAGAACAAAAACCTTATGATTCTTATAAAGGGGCAACACAAGACCCCAAAAGAGTCTCTGTGCTCAAGGGGTTAATGCCCCCTGCGCCCAGTAATGGGGGATCCCCACATACCTCCACCTGCAGAGCCGCCACCACATATATGGCTGCTCTGTGCGCACAGGAGCTGTGATGAGGTCACAGGAGGGGAAGAGTCAGGGGTCACATGATCAGGGGCCTCAGTGGATGTGTGACACCCCAGGGGTCTGGTTGCCACAGTGATAGAGATATTATGTCTGAGAGCAGGTGGGAGGTCCTTTGGTCAGGGATCCTGTGCATGCCACACCTCCTGCCCAGTCTTGGGAGGGGAAGGACTTCCCCTATATAAACCTGGGGCTGAGGCAGGGTAGGGAGTTCTGAGAGGAGAAGACAGGGAGCAGAGCTGCTCTATGGGCTCTGCTCCACAGGCAGGCCCTGTCCAGGGGCCTGAGCCTGGAGTCAAGGAGAGTAGAGACAAGAAACAGTCATATGAAGAAACAGCAGAAGCTCAGTGGGAGCAATACTAATACGAGTCAGGGGCTGGCAGCTGCAGAGCTCGCCCTGACTGAGAAGCTTTCTTACCGGACCCGGCGTCCGAGGCTGTGGGGACTAACTCTTACCCAGCAGCAGAAGCCGACCGGCAGGGGATTTCAGGTCCTCAGGCCCAGAAACCCGAAGGCACGGTCACACGCGTGGGACCAGCACCGCCATCGTGGAGCGGAAGCCATTAGAAGGCCCCGAGTCACCGGCCATACGGGTGAGCACCACACGGTACACTCAGGGACGTGGGCTACTTATATCCGCTTCTAGCAAGGTAGCCAGAAGAGTACAGTCAGTTTGGGAGGCCTACAACTCCGCCTGGCCAGGGGAGATCCCATCTGCTCAAGGACTGACCAGGCCCCGTTCGCTAGCAAGTACTCCGGGAGGGTCTATCGTTGTTACCAGTAAAGACCCTGAATTACACCGCACCGTCTCTGAGTGGTTCCTGCTACCCCCATTTTCCACGTCGGCTGCCCTGAGGCCATACCCCTCCCGTTGGGGGTTATACTATCACGCTGCACAATTCTACACCGGCCTCAGCGGTCTGCCCTGCAGCGGCAGCTCCATAGCTGCAAATCAACGGGTGGCGTAGTCGACACTCAAATAACATCTATCAAGACTGCCACACACTGAGTTGACTCCCTGGGCACGGACCGGGTCCCCGCCACTCGGAGACTACAACCCTCATCTGATCCGGTTCCGGGTAAGCCCCGTGCGCGAGACGCTGCGCGACACAGCAGGCCCAGGGGCGCGTCAGATGCAGGACTCTGCTGTGCTGGTTGTCATGGTGCTGGATGAGCTGAAGTTTATGTGTGGGGTCAGGAGTAGTGTTGAGCGATACCTTCCGATATCGGGAAATATCGTATCAGATTGGATAGGACCGATACCCAAAAGTATCGGATATCGCCGATTCCGATACCGGAAACCAATGCAAGTCAATGGGACACTAATATCGGAAAGCCATCCCAGCGTGAGAGAATTCTCCTGATTGTTTAAAAGCCGGCGGGCGGTAAAAAGCCGCCGGCTTTTAAACAATCACACAGCCCCATACTGCTTCCCCGCAGCCTCCCACCCCGATCCTGCGCTCCCCCCGCCACCTCCCATCCCGATCGTAAGTTAGGACCGGGCGGGGAGCGCAGCACCAAGGAGCAGGGAGCGAAGGACCCGGGCGGGGAAGCCGGCAGTGAAAAGACTACACCGCCGGCTTTCCCGTTCTGTGCTGCGCTCTCCCGCCGGTTATTTCAAATGAACAGCTGAGGTATCAGGTGATGCTGATCAGCTGTTCATTTGAAGTAGCCGCGGTGCCCTCAGAGGGTTCATGTGAGTTCATGCTTCACTGCATGAACTCACATGAACTTTCCCACGGCCGCACAGGTCAGCCTCACCTCCCAGACCATCAGACCCATCATGATTGGTGTGTGCGCAGGTGTCTGTGCGATGTGTGCGGGTGTGTGCGCGATGTCTGCGGGTGTCTGCGTGCAGGCAGACATAGGCTAATGTGACACTACTACTCCCATCGGCCTATGTCTGTCCCCCGTCCACTTGTGCCAGCAGGATCAGCTTGATGGGAGCAGTAGCTATTTTAGCTGCCCCATATGTTATTTTTGCCCCTATACATCTTTTATGTTTTTAGGCCCCCCATATATTTTTTTTGTTTTTGGTCCCCAATAAATTTTAAATACATTTTTCATTGGTGGCCAGTGGTTACCTAAAATAAATTAGTTCATACATTACCTGTCCCCGCCGATCGCCACCTAAAATAAAGTAAAAAATAAAAAACTACACCTATACTCACCTAGACACCTAATTCCCCGAAGCCATCGATCTCCTGTAATAAAATATAAAATAATAAACCACAACCTTATCCTTACCCCTCCGTAGTAGTCCACGAGTGTCCCATGAAGATCTCCAGTTTAGAGCAGCCACATAAAATGTGACCGCTCTAAACCACTGCCGCCGCTAGAATGACGGGGCCGTAAAGCAGCCCCATCATTGCATAAACCGGTGTCTAGGTGAGTATAGGTGTAGTTTTTTATTTTTTACTTTATTTTAGGTGGCGATCAGGTAATGTATGAACTAATTTATTTTAGGCAACCACTGGCCACCAATGAAAAATGTATTTAAAATTTATTGGGGACCAAAAACAAAAAAAATATATGGGGGGCCTAAAAACATAAAAGATGTATAGGGGCAAAAATAACATATGGGGCAGTTTAAATAGCAGGATCAGGCTGATGGGAACTACTGCTCCCATCGAGCTGATCCTGCTGGCACGAGTGGACGGGGGACAGACAAAGGCCGATGTGAGTAGTAGTGTCACATCGGCCTATGTCTGCCTGCACGCAGACACCCGCAGACATCGCGCACACACCCGCACACATCGCACAGACACCCGCGCACACTCCAATCATGATGGGTCTGATGGTCTGGGAGGCGAGGCTGACCTGTGCGGCCGTGGGAAAGTTCATGTGAGTTCATGCAGTGAAGCATGAACTCACATGAACCCTCTGAGGGCACCGCAGCTACTTCAAATGAACAGCTGATCAGCATCACCTGATACCTCAGCTGTTCATTTGAAATAACCGGCGGGAGAGCGCAGCACAAAACGGGAAAGCCGGCGGTGAAGTCTTTTCCCTGCCGGCTTCCCCGCCTGGGTCCTTCGCTCCCTGCTCCTTGGTGCTGCGCTCCCCGCCCGGTCCTAACTTACGATCGGGATGTGAGGTGGCGGGGGGAGCGCAGGATCGGGGTGGGAGGCTGCGGGGAAGCAGTATGGGGCTGTGTGATTGTTTAAAAGCCGGCGGCTTTTTACCGCCTGCCGGCTTTTAAACAATCAGGAGAATTCTCTCACGCTGGGATGGCATTCCGATATTAGCGTCCCATTGACTTGCATTGGTTTCCGGTATCGGAATCGGCGATATCCGATACTTTTTGGGTATCGGTCCGATCCAATCCGATCCGATATTTCCCGATATCGGAAGGTATCGCTCAACATTAAGTAATACATAAGAATAATATGTACTATGTCTGACCACTACAAACACTCATCTGAACTGGTCCAAGTGCTGTCAGGTTTTTTCACGGGCAGCACTTAGACAATACGGTCGTGTGAATATAGGCTTATGATGCATCTGGTAATAAACATGTTAAGGATGGGCCGCTACTCATGGGCCACTGCTGTGTGCTTGCCCCCCAGGCTAAAATGTGCCAGCCAGCCCCTGCTGCACCGGGTGCCAGAAAACCTAGATACACCTTTGGAATAGGTATCCTGCAAAGTAAGGATGGGGTTTGGTGTTTTTAAATGATTTTATTGACTCTGTGCATTTATATTTTGTATCAATAATATGATATGGTTATATATATCTTCTGGATATCAGGAGGGCTTATCCCTGTGCCTTGACTCTCTCCTTCTCCTTCGATGTCCTGTATAGGCCAAAAAAAACTACGCGTTTCGAGGACTCACAGTTCCTCTTCGTCAGCTTCTCGCTGGTAGTCAAACTGGTAACCTAATAAAGTCCAAACGCCCCCCACAAAGATAATACAACCAAAGAAATGGAGGAAGATCCAATACTAACAAGACGGTGCAAAAGGACATATGGAGGTGCAATAGAACTAAGATAGAATTCCAATAAGAATAGACTGTGTGTGAAAAAAATAATAATAAAAAAGACTTTGTTCAAACTTTCACAATTAGTTAAAAATGAATAAAAATTATATACTTATATTTCTGATGGCTATAAAAAACAGTCTGTTAATCAGTGTATATTACCAGGATAGTATAAATTCGGCACTTAGTACCATCCAGAGATAAAAAGGAAAAAATGAAGGAGAAAAATAAAAACATTATATAGTATCTCCAATAGGGGTATCAATGTATAGAAACAAATACATATATAAAATAGGTGGATTCAAAGGAATATATCCAAAAGACATATTATATTGATAAAATATAAGGAGGTTCATAAAAGTGCAATGTAAATGTTCAATTGGTACTGGGATAAAAAATACATACAGTATATACCGCTGCGAGTTGAAGGCATACAGCTGACTCTCGTGATTAAGGCCCTTCAGAGCCAAGCTATTTAATGTGAAGATCCATTTGGATTCCATCCGCGACATTAATCTCAGGTAATCACCTCCCCTCCATTTTCTGGGGACTAATCGGATCCCACAAAACTTAGTGTCCTTATAAGATTGGTTGTGGAACTTCCGGTAGTGCCGGGACAGTGGATGCCCTTCAAAACCTTCATTCATGTTGATAAAGTGTTCCTTCAGCCTTTTGATAACTTGCGCTTTGTACAGACATCTCCTCCTGCCAAGGCATAAAAAGGGCGTGGCTTGGGGTGTGGATAGGGGCGTGGCCAGACTACGCGTGCCGCATGGTTTCGCCCTCTTTCTAGTCCTCATAGGTTGGCGGTATGCTTGTACTGAGCAGATCTGGGATATCAGTGATTAGGTCCCATATTGTGCACTGTAAGGTCTGGAAAAGCTCCTTCTATCCGTCTCTGTAGCACCAGAGGAAGAACAGAGGGGAAAAGACAGGATTTTCTACATGTCGCGTTATGTAGATGTTCTGCAGATTTATCACAACCGTCCACAAGAAGAAACTGCCATCACAGAGCCGCCTTTAGCTGTTGGAAAAGTTTAAACTTAGTTTTGAATAGTTGCTATAGCCAACAAGGACTTTCTATTTATGCTGGGTCACATGATGCTGGTGCTGGGTGATGTCATGTGACGGAATGTTGTGGGTGATGATGTCACAGAGGGCGTTGTGATGTCACCCTTGGGGTATATAAGGGGGCTCCATCCACCTGGAGCTCATATCTCATTGGCCATATCTTGGTGCTGAGATACCCCCTGGAGACAATGAGGATCGCCATATTGTTTCTGTGCTGTACCCTGTTCTACCCTGTGAATTACCATAGGCTGCCGGTGAGTACCTGTCTATTATTACATATGGAGGACGTTTAGAATCAGCTGCGGCAGGGGAAGGGGATGGGGAGGGGGGTCCTGTAAGAATTTACCTGCGGGAATAAGAGGTTATGGCAGGGAAAGGAGCTTAGGAAGTGACAGTCAGAGGGGATATAAGTGTGGGGTGACCCCTCTGACTCCCACATTCCTGCCTTGTCCTTGTAGTGATTAATGACTTTGGTGTTGTCCCTTATATATCACTTTGCAGTCACCAGTGATCGCTCCGCACTGTGATCCTAAACTACAGTCTCATTTACCTTTTTGCAAACGCCCAGAAGGGGAGGAGTGACATCACACCCATGCGAGCAGATCCCGCCCACTTTTACTGCAGTCGTAATGCGAGCTAGCTGTATTCTGTTTTCATGGAAATATCAGCAGCTGCTCCCCCTAGTGTTTACAAGATGAAAACATCAAAAGAGTTAAAATATTTTTTTCAGATTTTATACCATTAAAACCTTTTTAAATATATATGTGTATTTATATATAAATATAAATACTTTACAATTTTACAATTGTAAAAAAATTGCTGACACTTTCCCTTTAAAAGATCTAAAGACGTTCTGCTTCATGTGCCATTGTGACCAATCACAGCACAGATTATATTTTTTAAACTTTTCTTGAAAAACTGAAGCTGCTCCGTGATTGGAAATCATGTGGAAGGGTTCTCTTTTAGACATTTAGTTAGGTCCAAAGTATCAGTGACATGATGGATAGAACTGTGCAATGATGTCACAGAGGGCTTTGTGATGTCACCCCTGGGTATATTAGAAGCCTCGGCCCATCTGCAGCTTGTATCTCATTGACCATACCTTGGTGCTGAGAGACCTCTGGAGATGATGAGTATCATCCTATCATTTCTGTGCTTTACGTTGCTCTACCCCCCACATTACAGTACACTGAGGGCGAGTATGTTCTCATCAATATGGAGGTCACAAGGATCAGCTAATGAGAATATCGCCTCTTGCAGGACTTCTCATACTGGACACGTGACCGTCCGTCATATGAAAGTCCAACTGTAAATAATATTCCATGGACCCTGGAGGTGAATCCCAAACTTCTTCCTGATCTTCTCAATGGGATATTTCTGAAAGTTGCTTGATAATGTATCCATCACTGTATAATAACAAGGGCTCTCTGTTTGACTGGATTGGGTATAAATATACAGGACTTTATTATGTTTTTTTTCTTTATTATAGGATGACCCACTACCCGTGGATCTCAGAAGAAGCACCTATCAAGCTTCCATCAATCTTCCTCTTTGGCTCTTCCGTGACGCAGTTTTTGTTGCGGTGATGACACTACTGACAATACTAGAGTATTTGGCCTTAAGTCTTGTCCTGAGCAAGTGGGCAATGTCTGAACCTGGTGAAACAATCAGAAAACTCCTGAGAACAAAACCATTCTGAAGGAACAAAGTGCTTGTAAGGAGCCGATTTGCATCCCTCAGATTCAGAAGCAAGACTCCAGGAGAACACCTGTCCTGCCCAATGGCAAATGTTCTACTCCATCCATGGCTCCTGCACCGCAGGATGCGAAAAAGGTTCCTAGTTGCAACTATAAAGTGGCGTTCAGTGATATTGTCTGGGTCAGAATGATCCCTCACAACAATATAGGAAGAAGAGCTCGAAGTTCAACGGAGCTTAAAGAGAGGTTACTGATTTTTCAGAGAAGCCAACAACCCAGAATTCCAGAGCCAAGAGCACCAGAACCTAGAACACCAGAACCTACCATGTCAGAACCTAGTATGTCAGAACCTAGAATGCCAGAGCCTGAAATGCCTACAACACCTCAACCCAAAATCAAGAGGAGAAGATGTTTCCTTAGATGTCTTAGAGGCGAGGAAGATTGAGAAGGCAACTGCTTGAACTTTCCCATTGCTCGTGTTTTCATCACAGGTTAGTCCTATACATGCTGTCTGATGGGCACCATCTTACTACATACAATGCAGCATTGCACCTGAAATCGCATGGATATTTTGTCACACACTTGCACTTTAGCACCTTATCATATGGCGCATATATCTATGAACGCTTTGCTAAGTATCACTGTCTAGTATGTGCTTCTGATGAACCTATTTTAGGAAAACGTGTCGAGGTTTGGCATACTATGTACTTGAGTTTGGCGTACTATGTGCTTGTTGGTAAATTCTATTGCCATCTATAATCTACTAGATATTATAATGTCTCTGGTGGGATGCCCCATGCCGAATTGTTGATAACTGACTATGAGCATTGTCCTCTATTTCTTATCTACTATGGTTACAGGTTGATGTGAAGAGAGCTGTGCCATTGGTAGCGATTTTTCTACTGATTTGTCAGTTATATTTATGTTAGTTTAGCAAATTTCTGCTTGTAGGGTCTAATGTTTTACCATAGTGTATGTTCTGTGAGCTAAATTGTCATACTTATGCACTAGATAGATTATAAATTGTGATGCTTATGTACAAGATAGATTATTAGTTTAATCGGTGATTTTTTAAATATTTTTTAGCATCAGGAGACTCAAGAATCGCATCTTACAGAAGACAAGAAGCCTAAATGCCGAAGGGTGATGACCTGTTGATGGCCCACAGCTGGAGGGTCATTACCTCTTGATGGCACAAAACTGGACAGAAGATAAAAACATTTGATGGCACACAGCCGGAGGGTGATGATCTATTGATGGCCATAGCCAGAGGGTCATTACCTGTTGATGGCACACAGCCGGAGGGTGATGACCTATTGATGACCATAGCCAGAGGGTCATTACCTGTTGATGGCACACAGCTGGAGGATGATGACCTATTGATGGCCATAGCCAGAGGGTCATTACCTGTTGATGGCACACAGCCGGACAGAGGATAATTACCTGTTGATGGCACACAGACGGATGGTCATTACCTGTTCATGGCGCACTGCCAGATGGTCATTACCTATTGATGGCACACAGCCGGAGGGTGATGACCAATTGATGGCCATAGCCAGAGGGTCATTACCTGTTGATGGTGCACTGCCGGATGGTCATTACCTGTTGATGGCACACAGCCGGATGGTCATTACCTGTTGATGGCACACAGCCGGATGGTCATTACCTGTTCATGGCACACTGCCGGATGGTCATTACCTGTTGATGGTGCACTGCCGGATGGTCATTACCTGTTGATGGCACACAGCCGGATGGTCATTACCTGTTCATGGCACACTGCCGGATGGTCATTACCTGTTGATGGAACACAGCCGGAGGGTGATGACCTATTGATGGCCATAGCCAGAGGGTCATTACCTGTTGATGGCGCACTGCCGGATGGTCATTACCTGTTGATTGCACACAGCTGGAGGGTGATGACCAGTTGATGTCGGACTGCCGGATGGTCATTACCTGTTGATGGCACACAGCCGGACAGAGGATCATTACCTGTTGATGGCACAAAGCCGGTCAGAGGATAAGATCTTTTGATTGCATACACCGGGTCCCTCCCTGATAACAGGGAACCCTGGGGAATACTCGTCATCTTGATCCCCCACTGACTAAATACTTGCTCCACCTCAGCCTACACCATCATGGAGGACACTTCCACCTGTGTCCACTGTAAGGTTCGACTTTCTTTTATCATTTCAGCAGATTAATAAACATCATAAAGCTGTAAAACTATCGAGTAATTTATTATAAATTATTATAAAGAAATATAAAGTATAATAGATAGCTATAGAGGGCACAGAAGACGACTAACTATAGTAAGCATGGTATCGCCTGATATATACTGTATATTCTAGATGGCGCTATTACACTAAATACATCACAACCTCCAGGGTGATATTACCGTACAATGTGAGATCACTAATAATGGCCACAGATTATGAGAAAATGACCAGCTCCATAGTCCTGGAGTTATTATAAATGTCTCTAGTGTGAGGCAGGGACTGGACGAGTGTTGGAGGGAGGTATATTCCCCCAGGACGTCCTTTATGTATCCATGCTGTAGAATCTGCCGTATACTTCTGTTCTAGCAGTCAGACATTTCACTCTGCAAATCACAGGCTCAACATTGTGTAAAACTACCACCGTATATAAGAGCACTCAGAATAAAAACTAGCGGCATGCCGTGCACTGCCCACGTCATGTGTACGGGATACAGGACCTGCAGGACCTGGTACGGCCATTATAGTTGATAGATTAATGATACCTGTGCAGATGAAGGGAAAAAAATATGTGCAACAGCAGGAGGAGAAAGTCTCAAAATGTAATTTGAAGAGTATAATAGAGAAATGGGAAACTTCTGGAGATGCAGATAAGTGGTACCAGGGCAAAACGTAAGTGCAGTCAGACAAGGGAAAAGTGCAAATGATCCAGCGTAAAGGTTTGTTTAGTAGAAAAAATATTAAAACTTAGCTTTTATTAGCCATATAAAACACTGCTCCACAAAGAATACAGCAAATGTGCAACTATCATAGCTTACAGACCTACACGTTTCAACAAATCATGTCTTAATTATGGCCCTACTACTAGAATGACAAAAAGGCATATATATATATATATATATATATATATATATATATATATATATCCACGTGCCTGTATGACCTCCCTACAACGCCTGGGCATGCTCCTGATGAGGTTGCGGATGGTCTCCTGTGGGATCTCCTCCCAGACCTGAACTAAAGCATCCGCCAACTCCTGGACAGTCTGTGGTGCAACGTGACGTTGGCGGATGGAGCGAGACATGATGTCCCAGATGTGCTCAATCGGATTCAGGTCTGGGGAACGGGCGGGCCAGTCCATAGCTTCAATGCCTCCATCTTGCAGGAACTGCTGACACACTCCAGCCACATGAGGTCTGCCATTGTCCAGCATTATGAGGAACCCAGGGCCAACCGCACCAGCATATGGTCTCACAAGGGGTCTGAGGATCTCATCTCGGTACCTAATGGAAGCCAGGCTACCTCTGGCGAGCACATGGAGGGCTGTGCGGCTCTCCAAAGAAATGCCACCCCACACCATTACTCACCCACTGCCAAACCGGTCATGCTGAAGGATGTCACTCTCCACGGCGTCTCCAGACTCTGTCACGTCTGTCACATGTGCTCAGTGTGAACCTGCTTTCATCTACGAAGAGCACAGGGCGCGAGTGGCAACTTTGCCAATCCTGGTGTTCTGTGGCAAATGCCAAGCGTCCTGCATGGTGTTGGGCTGTGGACGTCGGGCCCTCATACCACCCTCATGGAGTCGGTATCTAACCGTTTGTGCAGACACATGCACATTTGTGGCCAGCTGGAGGTCATTTTGCAGGGCTCTGGCAGTGCTCCTCCTGTTCCTCCTTTCACAAAGGCGGAGGTAGCGGTCCTGCTGCTGGGTTGTTGCCCTCCTACGGCCCCCTCCACATCTCCTGGTGTACTGGCCTGTCTCCTGGTAGCGCCTCCAGCCTCTGGACACAGCCAACCTTCTTGCCACAGCTCGCATTGATGTGCCATCCTGGATGAGCTGCACTATCTGAGCAACTTCTGTGGGTTGTGGAGTCTGTCTCATGCTACCACGAGTGTGAAAGCACAACCAACATTCAAAAGTGACCAAAAAATCAGCCAGAAAGCATTGGTACTGAGATGTGGTCTGTGGTCCCCACCTGCAGAACCACTCCTTTATTGAGGTTGTCTTGATAATTGCCAATAATTTCCATCTATCCTCTATTCCATTTGCACATCAGCATGTGAAATTGATTGTCAATCAGTGTTGCTTCCTAAGTGGACAGTTTGATTTCACAGAAGTTTGATTTACTTGGAGTTATATTCTGTTGTTTTAAGTGTTCCCTTTATTTTTGGAGCAGTTTATATAGATACATACAGTGAGTACGGAAAGTATTCAGACTCCTTTAAATTTTTCACTCTTTGTTTCATTGCAGCCATTTGATAAATTCTAAAAAGTTCATTTTTTTCTCATTAAAGTACACTCAGCACCCCATCTTGACTGAAAAAAACAGCAATATAGAATTTTTTTGCAAATTTATTAAAAAAGAAAAACTGAAATATCACATGGTCATAAGTATTCAGATCCTTTGCTCAGACACTCATATTTAAGTCACATGCTGTCCATTTCCTTGTGATCCTCCTTGAGATGGTTCTACTCCTTCAATGGAGTCCAAATGTGTTTAATTAAACTGATAGGACTTGATTTGGAAAGGCACACATCTGTCTATATAAGACCCCACAGCTCACACTACATGTCAGACCAAATGAGAATCATGAGCTCAAACGAACTGCCCAAGGAGCTCAGAGACCGAATTGTGGCAAGGCACAGATCTAGCCAAGGTTATAAAAGAATTTCTGCATTACCCAAGGTTCATAAGAGCACAGTGGCCTCCATAATCCTTAAATGGAAGAAGTTTGGGACCACCAGAAGTCTTCCTAGACCTGGCCGTCCAGCCAAACTGAGCAATCGTGGGAGAAGAGCCTTGGTGAGAGAGGTAAAGAAGAACCCCAAGATCACTGTGGCTGAGCTCCAGAGATGCAGTAGGGAGATGGGAGAAAGTTCCACATAGTCAACTATCACTGCAGCCCTTCCCCAGTTGGGCCTTTATGGCAGAGTGGCCAGATGGAAGCCTCTCCTCATATGAAAGCCCGCATAGAGTTTGCTCAAAAACACATGAAGGACTCCCAGACTATGAGAAATAAGATTCTCTGGTCTGATGAGACGAAGATAGAACTTTTTGGTGATAATTCTAAGTGGTATGTGTGGAGAAAACCAGGCACTGCTCATCACCTGCCTAATACAATCCCAACAGTGAAACATGGTGGTGGCAGTTGTTAGAACCCTCCTGTTAGTTTTTTCTATTTTGTGGTCATGTGACCTTCTGCCTATTTATTCCAGCTCCGCCCTTCAGGCTTTGCTGGACTTCAGTGTTACTTTGACTCTTAATCTAGCCAGGTGCTTTGTACCTACTGTATCTCTCTAGTTTGTTTGGTCCTTGGACCACTAAGTACTTTTGTCTGTTTGTCTTCTTCTGCTACTACTTCTGCCAGGAGGTGTCCAGTTTTGTCCCAGTCCTTAGTTCTTTTAGGGACCCCTCCCTTTAATCTATAGGTCTGTGTTCAGATTAGCCGCGGACATAGGCGGGTCTGTTTGCAAGGAACAGGTTGCCCGCTGCATCGTAAGCAATCAGCTTAGTCCTATTGTATGGACAGATTTCCTCTCTTTCCTTAGTTCTTGTAGCAGATCATAACAGCAGTATCATGCTATGGGTGTGTTTTTCAGCTGCAGGGACAGGACGACTGGTTGCAATTGAAGGAAACATGAATGCGGCCAAGTACAGAGATATCCTGGATGAAAACCTCTTCCAGAGTGCTCTGCACCTCAGACTTGGCCAAAGGTTCACCTTCCAACAAGACAATGACCCTAAGCACACAGCTAAAATAACAAAGGAGTGGCTTCAGAACAACTATGTGACCATTCTTGACTGGCCCAGCCAGAGCCCTGACCTAAACCCAATTGAGCATCTTTGGAGAGACCTGAAAATGGCTGTCCACCAACGTTTCCCATTCATCCTGACGGAACTGGAGAGGATCTGCAAGGAAGAATGGCAGAGGATCCCAAAATGCTGGTGTGAAAAACTTGTTGCATCATTTCCAAGAAGACTCATGGCTGTACTAGCCCAAAAGGGTGCTTCTACTCAATACTGAGCAAAGGGTCTGAATACTTATGCCCGTGTGATATTTCAGTTTTTCTTTTTTATTAAATTTTGCAAAAATTTCTTCATTTCTGTTTTCTTTCAGACAAGATGGGGTGCAGAGTGGACTTTAATGAGAAAAAAATGAACTTTTTAGAATTTACCAAATGGCTGCAATGAAACAAAGAGTGAAAAATGTAAAGGGGTCTGAATACTTTCCGTACCCAGTGTACATGCATGGAAATAAATGCAGAATTATATTTCTTAATACTGCAGTATCAGATCCTGTCTTGAATTTAACCCCTGTGGTATCCAATGTGAAAATCCACAGGGACTCCCCTGATGAATTACAATTGAGGAAATCATGAATTTTATATTCTCTATCATTACTTAAGGACATAAAACTATCTGTTTTAACCGCATGTAGACACGCTTTGCACCGATTGGCTCCACATCTGAAGAAACCTTTTGTGCTGAGCCAATTTGGTTGTACAGTATTAGTCTCACTCAGGGGTGGATTAAGAGTAGCAAGGGCCCCCTCCACACACCTGATTTATCACGTGACATGTCACATGATCCCCGTGATAGATCATGTGATAGTTCACGGGAAATTAATTTGGCATAATATTAATTGTGCTGCCCCATCTGAGAGCAGCACAATATTGGGGCAGATACCCTGATTCCAGCGATGTGTCACTTTTTCAGCTGCTTGTTGTCATTTTGAGAAAATCACCGTTTTATCTGCTGCAGATCTAGCAGCTCTCTGAATGCTGCGCTCTGTATAGCCCCGCCCACACCACTGATTGGCAGCTTTCTGCCCATGCTCAGTGTACACAGAAATCTACTGATCAGTGATGGGGGTGGGGTCCTACAGAACTTACTAGTCATCTAGTGATAATTACCTTCTGACAAATCAATGATT
>NW_027363094.1:1170000-1285000 GCF_046119375.1 Phyllobates terribilis
TGTGTATAGAATACCAATTTTTTTACTGCACCTAGTGAAGTAAAATCTTTTGGGCATAGCATCATTCTATTAGTCCATCTATACTGACCTCCATCAGGTTGCAAACTGAATATAATTTTTTTCTGCATCTAGCTCTGAAAAAATATTTGGGCTTCTAGCAGTGTGTGGGACTTGGTCTATTAGTCCATCTATACTGACCTCCATCAGGTTGCAAATTAAAAATAATTTTTTTCTTCATTTATCTCTGAAAAAATATTTGGGCTTCTAGCAGCGTGTGGGACTTGTTCTATTAGTCCATCTATACTGACCTCCATCAGGTTGCAAATTAAAAATAATTTTTTTCTGCATCTAGCTCTGAAAAAATATTTGGGCTTCTAGCAGTGTGTGGGACTTGGTCTATTAGTCCATCTATACTGACCTCCATCAGGTTGCAAATTGAATAAAAAAAATTTCTGCATCTAGCTCTGAAAAAATATTTGGGCTTCTAGCGGTGTGTGGGACTTGGTCTATTAGTCCATCTATACTGACCTCCATCAGGTTGCAAATTGAATAAAAAAAATTTCTGCATCTAGCTCTGAAAAAATATTTGGGCTTCTAGCAGTGTGTGGGACTTGTTCTATTAGTCCTTCTATACTGACTTCCAGCAGGTTGCAAATTGAATATAATTTTTTTCTGCATCTAGCTCTGAAAAAATATTTGGGCTTCTAGCGGTGTGTGGGACTTGGTCTATTAGTCCATCTATACTGACCTCCATCAGGTTGCAAATTAAAAATAATTTTTTTCTGCATCTAGCTCTGAAAAAATATTTGGGCTTCTAGCAGTGTGTGGGACTTGGTCTATTAGTCCATCTATACTGACCTCCATCAGGTTGCAAATTAAAAATAATTTTTTTCTGCATCTAGCTCTGAAAAAATATTTGGGCTTCTAGCAGTGTGTGGGACTTGGTCTATTAGTCCATCTATACTGACCTCCATCAGGTTGCAAATTAAAAATAATTTTTTTCTTCATTTAGCTCTGAAAAAATATTTGGGCTTCTAGCAGTGTGTGGGACTTGTTCTATTAGTCCTTCTATACTGACCTCCAGCAGGTTGCAAATTGAATATAATTTTTTTCTGCATCTAGCTCTGAAAAAATATTTGGGCTTCTAGCGGTGTGTGGGACTTGGTCTATTAGTCCATCTATACTGACCTCCATCAGGTTGCAAATTAAAAATAATTTTTTTCTGCATCTAGCTCTGAAAAAATATTTGGGCTTCTAGCGGTGTGTGGGACTTGGTCTATTAGTCCATCTATACTGACCTCCATCAGGTTGCAAATTAAAAATAATTTTTTTCTGCATCTAGCTCTGAAAAAATATTTGGGCTTCTAGCAGTGTGTGGGACTTGGTCTATTAGTCCATCTATACTGACCTCCATCAGGTTGCAAATTGAATAAAAAAAATTTCTGCATCTAGCTCTGAAAAAATATTTGGGCTTCTAGCGGTGTGTGGGACTTGGTCTATTAGTCCATCTATACTGACCTCCATCAGGTTGCAAATTAAAAATAATTTTTTTCTGCATCTAACCCAGCCAATAGTTTTGGCCTAATACCACAGTTTGGCCACTCAGCTCTGCTCGGTTACCATCCATTGTTTTTTTGTGCAAACAACTCCAGAGTTGTGAATTAGTTAACCACCAAAATGAGTGGAAAAAGGCCTGCTGCTGGTGGAAAGGGGAATAGGCGTGTTGGGAAGGGGAAAAAAGGTTGTGTCCGTGGGGTAGGTGCAGAAGAAAGACCATCTTCCAGCCAAACTAAAATGTCTACTTCTTTTAGCGGACAATGTGATAAGATCCCTTTCTTACGGCCACGCCAATCGCTACAAATTCCAGATGAGGCACAAAAACAGCAGGTGCTTCAACAGATATCAAGTGCTCCTTTAAGTGGGCTCTCCTCCACATCAACTTCAACATCACAAATACTCCAGTCCTCAAAGGTGTCACCCAAATCGCACTTGCTTCCTCACAGCTCCCAAATCTCCAGCTGCCCGTCTGAGTATGAGGTAGAACAGATGGTTGAGTCTGCAGAGCTGTTTACTCATACTATAGCCTGGGAATCAGAGGTCGACTCCAGCGCTTCTGTGAATCCAGACGAGGAAATAATCTGCACTGATGCCCAGAATCTTTATGAGTCGGATCCAGGACCAGACGCAGAAGGTTCTGACCATAATGTAGACCCTCATTCCCAAACTGTAGCTCCTGTTGGTGGAGACAATGAGGAAGACGATGATAAGACTCAAATACCTGATTGGAGCGACAACTTTAGTTTTTTGTCAGGGCAGGAACAGGTTGGCTCTGAGGACGACGGGTGTGATAACGCACAGGGTGATGATGATGAGGTCGGAGATCCCACTTACTGTCAACCCACAGTCAGCCAAGAGATGAGGTCAGCAGAGGAGGTGGAGGAAGATGCTAGTGACGACGAGGTCAGGTTGCGCCTTCCTGGACAGAGACGTAGTACTGGAAGCACGTCAACAACTGCATCCTCAAACACAACTCTGCCTCTCACCACAAGTCGTGGTGGCTCTTCAGGTCGCATGGGTGCTAAGCCTTGCATAGCCTGGGCATTTTTTCAGATCGATAAAGATGACCCAACTCGTGTTATCTGTAACATTTGTCAGCAAAAGCTAAGTAGAGGCCAAAAAATACATAGTTTGAGTACTTCATGCATGAACCGGCACATGGACATGAAGCATAAGCTGCAGTGGGAAGCTCAGTGTGCTACAATGCGGTCTAGCCGGCCGGGCCAACCACCGTCTGCCATATCTTGTGCATCCGCGGCCTCTTCATCCTCTGTGACTGGGGGGACAGCAGTCACACCTGTTTTGGGGCGCAGACCTGCCACCTCTTTACCCGCAACAGCCAGCGTGATTGGCAGGTCATCATTTTCTTTGGAGGTGGGAACACCAGCTGGTCTTGAGCGCTGTCCGACATCGATAGCACCACCTTTGGATCAAGGCAACCTAACATGTCCGCCTGCATCTTCCTCACAGACCGGCAGTTTGCCGGGGACACCCTTATCAACCCCGTCTAAGCACAATAGCCAGCCCTCGGTCCCTCAGATGTGGACAAGTAAAAGACCATTTCCTCCTAGCCATGAGAAAGCTAAGAGGTTGAATTTCACCATCTGCAAGCTCTTGGCTACAGAAATGCTGCCTTTCCGCCTGGTGGACACAGAGGATTTTCGAGACCTTATGTCCGTCGCAGTGCCCCAGTACCAGATGCCCAGTCGGCACTACTTCTCAAAGAAAGGTGTGCCTGCGCTCCACCAGCATGTCGCACACAACATCACCGCTTCTTTGAGAAACTCTGTGTGTGACAGGGTGCATTTCACCACAGACACTTGGACGAGTAGGCATGGACAGGGGCGTTACATGTCGCTGACTGGGCACTGGGTAACTATGGTGACAGCAGGACAAGGGGCTGCTGTCCAAGTCTTGCCGTCCCCACGAGTTGTGCGTCAATCCTCTTTATGTCATTTTTCCTCCACTGCTTCTGCCTCCTCAACCTCCTCTCGGTCTTCCACCTGCACCCAAAGCCTGTCTGGTCATGCCACAAGCTTTCTAACTGCGCAGAAGGGATCCTGCACACCTCCTTACTATGCTGGCAGTAGGGCTCAACGTCATCAGGTGGTTTTTACATTGAAATGTCTGGGAAATGTGAGTCACACAGCTGAGGAGTTGTGGTCAGCTCTGGAGAACCAATTTCATGAATGGTTGTCTCCACTGGACCTGAAACCAGGGAAGGCCGTGTGCGACAATGCTGCAAACCTGGGTGCGGCCCTTCGCCGGGGCAATGTCACACACGTGCCTTGTATGGTTCACGTGTTGAACCTGGTTGTCCAGCAATTTTTAGCCCACTATCCCAGACTAGATGGCCTTCTGCAGAGGGCACGGTCGCTGTGTGCTCACTTCCGCCGTTCGCATCCCGCAGCTCAGCGACTTACATCTCTACAGAAGTCGTTGGGCCTGCCACTTCACCGGCTAAAATGCGATGTGCCTACCCGGTGGAATTCAACTCTGCACATGTTGCAGCGACTGTGGCAGCACCGACAAGCCCTGGTGCAATACGTTCTGACGTATAGCCTGGGCCAACGAGATTCAGAGGTGGGGCAAATCACGCTGGAGGAGTGGTCTCAGATCAGGGACCTATGCACCCTTCTGCACAGTTTTGAAATGGCGACGAAGATGTTTAGTGCTGACAATGCCATTATCAGCATGACTATTCCGGTGATTTACATGCTGGAGCACATGTTAAACAGAATTCGGAGTCAGGTGGTCGCACAAGAGGAGGTGGAGGAAGTAGAGGAGGAGGAGTTGTATGCGGAAGGGCTAACATCTGCAAGGTCCAGACGGTCGGCAGCACCAGGGCGGCAGGCATGTGAGGGTGGGGGAGATGATTTTACCAGGGCGCATGGTAGCAGCCAAACTAGTGAGGAAGGTGCAGGAGCCCAGGAAGAAGTGGAGGACGAACTGATGGAAGACTCATCAGATGAGGGAGACCTTGATCACATTTCTGTTGTGCGAGGTTGGGGGGAGAGGACAGAGGAAGGAAGCATGATTGTTACCTCGCCACCAACACAACAGGGACTTGGTGCTCCTGGATGCGCAACACACATGAGTGCCTTCTTGCTGCACTACCTGCAACATGACCCTCGAATTGTGAGAATTAGAAATAATCCTGACTACTGGGTTGCCACACTGTTAGATCCCCGGTACAAAAGTAAATTTGCAGAAATTATTCCTGCCATAGAAAGGGATGCACGCATGCAGGAGTATCAGCAGACACTGTTGCAGAATCTTACATGTGCTTTTCCACAAAATACCAGTGGTGCACGTAGTGAATCTCACAGTTCCAACTTGCCAACCGTGGGACCGTCAAGTGTTCAGCACTCAAACCGTAACAGAACCACAGTATCTGCTGGTAACATCAATTTTGCGGAATCATTTCACCACTTTTTTAGCCCATCCTTTGCAAGGCCACAGGAGACAAGAAGTCTGACACATAGTCAACGCCTAGAGACGATGGTACAGGAGTATCTCCAAGTAAACATTGAAGCCACGACTGTGTCACTGGACCCTTGCTCTTTTTGGGCTTCCAATCTGGATAAATGGCCGGAGCTAGCCACTTACGCCTTGGAGATCTTGTCATGCCCCGCAGCCAGCGTTCTGTCTGAACGTGTGTTCAGCGCTGCTGGTGGTGTGCTGACAGATAAGCGCACGCGGCTCTCCACTGATAATGTAGACAGACTCACGTTCATAAAGATGAACAAATCATGGATCCGAAACGACTTTTCTACCCCTGTGTCATCCTGGGGAGAGTAAAAGCTTGATGATTGGTTAAAATCACCCTACCAACCGTTTTAAGCTTTCAAATTACTAATCAAGAAGGGGGCTGGAGGCATGGGAACCTAGAAGGAAGCCCCACATGACCGGGATTGGCCAGGAGGGTGCAATTTTTAAATCCCAATGGTCGGGATTGGGTATAGGTTTGGAGGGGCTGGCATTTGGATGGGGGTGGGGTAAAGGGGGGAAGAGGTATAATAGGGAAAAGTGCGGGAAAACGGGCAGTCCAGGGAAGAAGCCATTGAGAGAAGTTCTGGAGCACTGATAAAAAAAAAAAAAAAAAAAATTATTTTACCTTTTTAATTGCTGGGACACTCTTCTCACTATTATGGAGTCTGTGGAGTCCCTTATCGCCAGGCTGAGGGAGACTGCCAGATCCAGGCAAGGAGGGTGGCTTGAGGCCCAGCTGGCCGGACTTCTGGGGAATGCCGGGGAGGAAGAATCCCCGTCGGGTTTGGGAAGAAGTGCCAGGAGGACGCGGCCCCCCGAGAGGCTTTCCCCGGAGATGGTTGGTACGGGCAGCAGGCGCAGGCTGCGGAGCCCCTCAGGGGACCCTGTGTCCGGGGAGCATGCCGGCGGAATCCCCTGCCGGCGTGCCCGCCGCGGCAGGAATCCGCCCAGCCGGTCTGCGGGCTCCCCCTGCATCGGGTCGCGGTCCGCGACTGAAGTTCCCCGGTCCGTCGTGGTGCAGCCTCCCCCGTCGGCGCGCCGCAGTACTAGAGCCCAGGCCACGCCGGAAGCAAGGCCCGGGCCGCAGACGCGTCATCCGGGGGGCGGGGCCTCACCGGAAATGGGGACTACGTCACTTCCGGCCCCGGAGACAGACGAGAGGGACGCACAGCCAATGAGCGGCGGGCGCAGTGACACGCCCCCCGCTCCAAGATCTAGCGGCGATTCAAGACGCCGGTTATTTAAAAGAAAAAAGGGCGGCAATCCTGCAGCGGGGAACGGAGGGAACACCAGCGCGGCAGGCACACCTGGCGACGTTCCTGTCGGGGTGCCTGCCAGACAGACCAGAGGGCGCAGACAGCAGCGGAGCTACACGGGCAGGCAGCAACAATTCCAGGACCTGCTGCCTGGCTCAAGTTTCTCCAGGCAGAGGGATGGAGCGGCGGGCAGCAGCACGGATTTGCCTGACAGTTATCCACGGACCAACACGGATCGGGCTGGTGAGTCCGGGTCTAAAAATCGCGGATGTGCACGGTCGGCGGTGAGGAGTGGAGGACGAACGGCGGGGAGGTCGGCACGGGCTCGGGTCCCCCCTGGTGACGAGGAGGCCAGGGGCGCGGGCCTTGAGCAGCAGGGGTCGGTCGGACTGGATTATGGAGAAGAACAAGACGAACCAAGGACTCATCAGGACTCGGGGAGTACGGCTGGCGGGGACACAGCACCTGCGCAGCTTCGTGAGTATGCGTCTATGTATGGTTTGTCGCCCGCGGGGTCTGTAGCGGATGGGGTAGGCGATAGGCAGGTGTCTGGGCCCAGCGGGGAAAATGTTAGGGGAGGTAGTGGGTCAGATGTAAGCGGGTTTAGGGATTTGTTGGTTAGCATGTCGCGCATTTTGGCGAGAATAGACGGCGGGGGGGCCATTCAAAGGGGGTTGTCACCGGCGGGGGCTTGGCTACCTAGTCAACCGGCGTTGTTGCAGGTGGGGAGCGAGTCGGCCAGGTCGGCGGGGTGTACAGCTGGGACACCTTCTGGGGTGTCGGTGTGTGTGCAGACAGAAAAGGATAATGCGGATAGTATAAAACTGGATGATAGGGCGAAAGGGGAGGTATACGTGTGCTTTGAGGGGCCATTGGGGGCGCATTTAAAAAAAGAGGTTAAAGAAAAAATTTGGCGGGACGAGTATGTCGAAATTTTTTCCCTTCTTCCGTTGGAAAAGTTTAACCTGGATAAGGGAAAAAAGGAAGACAGTAAAAAAGAGGAAGAAGAGAAGCGTAGGTGGAGGTTGATTCCACAGACGTTTGTCAATTGGTTGCAAGCCTTTGCAATAATGGCTAGCGTTATTGGAGAAAAAGCTCCTGATAATTGTTCGGGTTTGTTTTGCTACCTTGATGCTATTGGGGAGGCTCATAGGACTTACGGGGGTCAGACATGGTTACGTTATGTAACGGGTCCGGGAGGCGGAACCTCTGAGCTACTATACAAGGGGGCGGCCCTTGTAAGGGAGCGGGTGGCAGTCTCTGGGTGAACGGACAGGGAGTTACGGCAAGTGATCAGGGCAGTCTCTGGGTAAGGGGTAGGTACGACCTGTGATGGCAGAGCCTCCGGGTAGGCTAGCAGGCAGATGGTAGATGTGTGCTCCCAGGTGAGCAAGCGAGAGTCTCTGGAATAGCAGGTGGTCACGGCACGTGACGGCGGAACCTCCGGGCTGGCAGGCAGGTAGGTAACGGAGAAGCGCTCCCAGGTGAGCGGGCAAGAGTCTCTGGAATAGCTGGTGGTCACCGCACGTGACAACGGGACCTCCGGGCTGGCAAGCAGGCAGGTAACGGAGATGCGCTCCCAGGTGAGCGGGCAAGAGTCTCTGAGATAGCTGGTGGTCACAGCACGTGACAACGGAGCCTCCGGGCTGGCAAGCAGGCAGATAACGGAGAAGCGCTCCCAGGTGAGCGGGCAAGCTGGTCCATAGACAGACTGACCGGAGTAGTAAGGCAGACCGTCGGACCTCAGGTAAGCAGGCAGGTAGCTGATATGCGCTCCCAGGTGAGCGGGCAGGCTGGTCCTTTAGACAGACTGACAGGAGTAGTAAGGCAGACCGTCGGACCTCAGACTGGCAGACAGGTAACAAGTATTCAGGCAGGAATCAGGCAGGTAACTGGCAGGTAAACTAGCAGGAAACTGGCAGGAAACTGGCAGGTAACTGGCAGGTAACTGGCAACGGGACCTGAGGGCTGAAGCACAGGTGAGACACAGGTGCAAACAACATTGCTCGGGCACCTCCATTTTGGAGGAGGTGCCTTATATATGATGAAGTCCTCCGGCCATTGGCCGGGGACTCCTTAGGACGGCGCGCGCGGCCCCTTTAAGAGGAGGGGAGCGCGCGCGCGCGCGCCCTAAGCACAGGGGCCGGGAAGGAGCGCGCGCTGAGAGCAGAGCGGGAGGAGGACGCCGGGAAGGAGCGCGCGCTGACAGCAGAGCGGGGAGAGGACGCTGGGCACGGAGCAGAGCGGTGAGGGGAGCAGCGTCCCTGCCTAGCAGAGGGCAGGGACGCCAGCGCTACAGTACCCCCCCCTTTAGGCCCCCCCTTTTTTAGGCCAGACAGAAATTTAGCTAGGATGAGAGGGGCATGGATGTTCTCCCGGGGCTCCCACGTTCTCTCCTCAGGACCAAACCCCTTCCAATCTACCAGAAAAAAGGTCTTTCCTCTTACCCTTTTGGTGGCAAGAATGTTCTCTACCTCAAACTCGTCCTCAGCAGAAACCGGAGCAGGAGGCGTACCTGTAGACTTGGAAAAAGAGTTAAGCACCACAGGTTTGAGGAGAGACACATGGAAGGAGTTAGGGATCCGTAAGTTGGCCGGGAGTTTCAATTTATAGGCCACCGGGTTGATCTGACTGATGACCTCCAGTGGGCCGATGAACCGAGGCCCTAACTTATAGGAAGGGATCTTGAGCCGGACATATTTGGACGAGAGCCAGACTTTATCCCCAGGGCGGAATTGAGGAGGGTCCAGACGTTTTTTGTCAGCGTGTCTTTTCATACGCTCGGATGACAGAAGGAGTGCGGACCGGGTACTCTCCCATATGGAGGAAAATTTGTTAACAAGAGATTCCGCAGCCGGATTGTCCGCCGAGGTGGAGACGGGAAACGGGATCCGAGGATGCTGACCGTAGACTACAAAAAACGGGGATTTGGAGGAAGACTCGCTCTCGTGATTGTTGTACGAGAATTCGGCCCATGGCAGGAGATCCACCCAGTCAGAATGGTGGGCATTAACGAAGTGCCGAAGGTAACTGGTCAGGTTCTGATTGATCCGCTCCACTTGACCATTAGACTGTGGGTGGTAAGCGGAGGAGAAGTCCAGGGTGACGTCCAGCAATTTACAAGTGGCTCTCCAGAAACGGGAAGTGAACTGTACCCCACGATCCGACACAATGTGACGGGGCAGGCCATGAAGACGGAAGATGTGGCGGATAAAGTCTTTAGCCAGCTCGGGTGCAGACGGAAGACCTGGCAGTGGAATGAAGTGAGCCATCTTGGAGAAGCGGTCAGCGACCACCCAAATGACCGTACAACCAGCAGAGACGGGTAGATCAGTAATGAAGTCCATCGCTATATGCTGCCAGGGGGCAGCAGGTACTGGCAGAGGTAGGAGGCGGCCGGCCGGCAGGTGTCTCGGAACTTTGTTGCGGGCGCAGGACACACAGGCAGAAACAAAGTCTATTACATCCTTGTGCAGGTTAGGCCACCAGTAGTGCCGGGTAATAAGCTGGAGGGTCTTTTTCTGACCGGCGTGGCCAGCTAGTTTAGACGAATGACCCCAGTGTAGGATCTTCTCCCGATCAGGTACTGGTACGAACGTCTTACCAGGAGGAAGACGATTTAGACTCACGGGAGCCACCTGCATTACTCTGGCGGGATCGATGATATGTTTCGGATCCTCCTCGAGATCAGACACCAGAAAGGACCGAGACAAAGCGTCCGCCTTGACGTTTTTGTCAGCCGGGCGAAAATGAAGGACAAAATCAAAACGAGCAAAAAACAAGGACCACCGGGCTTGGCGCGGGTTAAGTCTCTGGGCATGCTGGAGGTAAGCCAAGTTCTTGTGGTCAGTGTAAATTATTACCGGGTGAAGAGCCCCCTCGAGCAGGTAACGCCACTCCTCCAATGCCAGTTTGATGGCCAATAACTCTCGGTCTCCTATGGAATAGTTGCGCTCAGAGGAGGAGAAGAGTTTAGAGAAGAAGCCACAAGTTACCATCCTCCCGGAAGATGATTTTTGAGTGAGTACCTCTCCGGCTCCAGAGGAGGAGGCGTCAACTTCCAGGAAGAACTGCTTGTTGCCATCTGGGCGATGCAGCACCGGGGCGGAAGAGAAGGCCTGTTTAAGGGAAAGAAAGGCCTCCTCTGCTTCGGGTGGCCACTCTTTGGGATTAGTACCTTTACGGGTGAGCGCAGAAATTGGGGCCGTCCGGGAAGAGAAGTGTGGTATGAAGAGGCGGTAGTAGTTGGCGAAGCCCAGGAATCGCTGAATGGCCTTCAACCCCTCCGGTCGGGGCCATTTCTCGATGGCAGACAGTTTCTCAGGATCCATTTGTAGGCCGGTCTGAGAGATAATGTAGCCCAGAAACGGAAGCGAGGTCTGCTCAAAGAGGCACTTCTCAAATTTAGCGTAGAGATGGTTCTGCCTTAGCCTGAGCAGGACCTGACGAACGTCCCTCCGGTGAGTCTGGAGATCCGGAGAGAAGACCAAGATGTCGTCCAGGTACACCACTACGCAGGAGTAGAGAAGGTCCCGGAAGATGTCATTGACCAACTCTTGAAAGACGGCAGGAGCGTTACAGAGACCAAAGGGCATTACCAGGTATTCATAGTGGCCGTCCCGGGTGTTGAATGCCGTCTTCCATTCATCCCCCTGACGAATACGAACCAGGTTGTACGCCCCACGGAGGTCCAGTTTGGTGAAGATCCTAGCCCCCCTCAGGCGATCAAATAATTCTGGAATGAGCGGAAGGGGGTACTTATTCTTCACCGTGATCAGGTTTAGGCCTCTATAGTCTATACAGGGACGGAGAGAACCGTCCTTCTTTTTGACGAAAAAGAAGCCTGCTCCCGCCGGGGAGGTAGATTTCCGGATGAATCCTCTGGCCAGATTCTCCTCAATATATTCGGACATTGACCGGGTCTCAGCAGCGGATAAAGGATAGATACGCCCACGGGGAGGAGTAGTACCGGGTAGCAGATCGATGGGACAGTCGTATGGTCTATGTGGTGGTAATGTCTCTGCCTCCTTTTTATTAAAGACATCTGCATAAGACCAATAAGGAATCGGAAGTCCAGGTAGATTAGCTGGGGTAGGAGAGGGACGGACGGGATGGACGGGAACCAGGCAGGTTTTATGACAGTCTTGTCCCCAGCGAAGGACCTCTCCGGTTTGCCAGTCTAGCACGGGTGCATGTCTCTGGAGCCAGGGCAGACCTAGCAAGAGGGCGTGAGAGAGTCCAGGCAGAACATGAAAGGAGATACTTTCAGAATGCAGCATTCCCACCTGCAGGGTAATGGATTCAGTGATGAGTTGAATGGGGCGAGGTAAGAGGCCCCCATCCACGGCAGCGACAGACAAGGGTACAGCCAGAGGTTTGGTGGGGATGCGGTATTTCTCAACCAGGGACTGTGAAATAAGGTTCCCGGCTGCTCCAGAGTCAAGTTGGGCTAGTTCGAAATAACGGTTCTCCCCGTAGATGATCGAAACTGACAACAGCAGGGATGGAGAGGATTTATTCTTGTCTAGGTGGACCTCTCTGAGCGAACCTAGACACAGGCGTTTCCCGACCTCTCCGGGCAGGCACGGATCCGGTGCTCCTTACTGCCACAGTAGAAGCAGCTCCCCTCGGCACGGCGTGAGTCCTGACGGGTTTTGACCATCTTGGTCTGGTCGACCTGCATAGGCTCAGGAGAGTGTACCTGGGGAGAGATGGAGGGAATGACGGGTTTCTGGAAAGTAGGAGCTAAACGTGGAATCCTTCTCTCACGGGTGACCTCTTTGGCACGCTCCTGGAACCGTAGGTCAATCCGGGTGGCAAGGGTTATCAGATCATCGAGAGAGGTAGGAATGTCCCGACCAGCAAGTTCATCTTTAATACGACCGGACAGACCCTCCCAGAAGACGGATACCAGAGCGTCGTTATCCCAGGCCAGCTCCGAGGCAAGGGTGCGGAACCGTATGGCATATTGGCCCACGGTGAGACCCTCCTGACGGAGGCGTAGCAGAGAGGATGCGGATGAGGTCTTCCGTCCGGGTTCGTCGAAGACTTTCCGGAAAGCCGAGAGAAAAGCAGGCAAGTTGGACACCAGGGGGTCTCCTCTCTCCCATAGAGGATTTAGCCAGGCCAGGGCCTCCCCGGTGAGATGGGACATGATAAAGGCAATTTTGGCCCGGTCGGAATTAAACTGATGGGACAAAAGTTCTAAGTGCAGGGTGCACTGATTTATGAAGCCCCGAGCCTGGACGGAGTCGCCTCCGAAGCGAGGAGGTGCAGACAGCCGGGGACCGGGATAGGTTACCATGGTATTAGTGGGTAGCGGAGCTGCCGGGTTGCGAGTCATGGTACTGGCAGTGGCTGCAGGTGGTGCAGTCAGAGTGTCCAGGCGAGTATTGACATTCCGCAGGTGACCCAGGATGGACTCCTGTTGGGACCTTTGACGGGACAGTTCATGACACAGGTCCGTGAGCGAGGGAGCTTGGGTGCCACCGGGTTCCATGGCCCGAGCAAACTGTAACGGGTCCGGGAGGCGGAACCTCTGAGCTACTATACAAGGGGGCGGCCCTTGTAAGGGAGCGGGTGGCAGTCTCTGGGTGAACGGACAGGGAGTTACGGCAAGTGATCAGGGCAGTCTCTGGGTAAGGGGTAGGTACGACCTGTGATGGCAGAGCCTCCGGGTAGGCTAGCAGGCAGATGGTAGATGTGTGCTCCCAGGTGAGCAAGCGAGAGTCTCTGGAATAGCAGGTGGTCACGGCACGTGACGGCGGAACCTCCGGGCTGGCAGGCAGGTAGGTAACGGAGAAGCGCTCCCAGGTGAGCGGGCAAGAGTCTCTGGAATAGCTGGTGGTCACCGCACGTGACAACGGGACCTCCGGGCTGGCAAGCAGGCAGGTAACGGAGATGCGCTCCCAGGTGAGCGGGCAAGAGTCTCTGAGATAGCTGGTGGTCACAGCACGTGACAACGGAGCCTCCGGGCTGGCAAGCAGGCAGATAACGGAGAAGCGCTCCCAGGTGAGCGGGCAAGCTGGTCCATAGACAGACTGACCGGAGTAGTAAGGCAGACCGTCGGACCTCAGGCAAGCAGGCAGGTAGCTGATATGCGCTCCCAGGTGAGCGGGCAGGCTGGTCCTTTAGACAGACTGACAGGAGTAGTAAGGCAGACCGTCGGACCTCAGACTGGCAGACAGGTAACAAGTATTCAGGCAGGAATCAGGCAGGTAACTGGCAGGTAAACTAGCAGGAAACTGGCAGGAAACTGGCAGGTAACTGGCAGGTAACTGGCAACGGGACCTGAGGGCTGAAGCACAGGTGAGACACAGGTGCAAACAACATTGCTCGGGCACCTCCATTTTGGAGGAGGTGCCTTATATATGATGAAGTCCTCCGGCCATTGGCCGGGGACTCCTTAGGACGGCGCGCGCGGCCCCTTTAAGAGGAGGGGAGCGCGCGCGCGCGCGCCCTAAGCACAGGGGCCGGGAAGGAGCGCGCGCTGAGAGCAGAGCGGGAGGAGGACGCCGGGAAGGAGCGCGCGCTGACAGCAGAGCGGGGAGAGGACGCTGGGCACGGAGCAGAGCGGTGAGGGGAGCAGCGTCCCTGCCTAGCAGAGGGCAGGGACGCCAGCGCTACACGTTATGACGAGCAATTTCGTCAGAGGAAGGCAGTCCGCCCTGAGATCAGATGGGATCAAAAGGACATTGGGTTGTGGCTGAAGGTTATGGCCCCAGTGAGGTATGGGCAGTCCTTTCACGGGAGCAGCAGTAGTGGTAACCAACCAGCAGGACAAGGGGGAGGTAACCAAGGGGCACAAAGCACTAAGAAGGAAGTGGGAACTTGCTGGCAATTTAATGACGGCCAATGCAAGTACGGGACCTCCTGTAAATTCAAACACGTGTGCTCCCATTGTAATGGAAGCTCACACGGAGCATCAAAATGCTTTAAGAAGGGTAAGGGAAAGCCGACAGTGGGTACCGGTCAAAGGGGTGACTCCGGTGAGGGTTCACGCGATGGCCCCCTTTCTAAGTAGGTATCCTGATCAGTCGAAGGCTAAGGTCATTTCGGATGGGTTTTTGGAAGGTTTTAGAATCCCTCCTCCTGAGCACGAGGTCCCCTTTTCACTAAAAAATTTGACGTCGGCTTCCCTTCATCCGGATGTGGTTAGCGTGAAGTTGGCTAAGGAGGTGGAATTGGGCAGGATGGCGGGACCGTTTCGGGTATTACCTAGCAGCAGGGTGATTATCTCGCCACTGGGGGTTGTGCCCAAAAAAGAGCTGAATAAGTTTCGTTTGATTCAGCATTTGTCGTACCCGAAGGGGCTCTCGGTGAATGATGGCATTGCACAGGAATTATGTTCAGTTGAATATACATCATTTGATGCGGCGGTGCGATGGGTACAGCGTTATGGGTCAGGATCGTTGCTAGCCAAGACGGATATCGAGTCGGCTTTTCGGTTGCTGCCAGTTCACCCGGATAGCATCCCGTTGTTAGGTTGTTTTTGGAATGGGGCATATTACATGGATAGGTGTTTGCCAATGGGTTGTGCAATTTCGTGTTCTTTGTTTGAAACGTTTAGTACCTTTTTGGAATGGGTGGTGATGGACCTGGCATCAGTTAATTCAGTCATTCATTATTTGGATGATTTTTTGTTTATAGGCCCTCCGCAATCGTTATTGTGTAGGAATTTGTTAGGTACTATGGTGTGGGTAGCGGAGCATTTTGGTGTACCATTGGCAAAAGAAAAGACAGAAGGCCCTTGCACAATCCTAAGTTTTTTGGGCATTGTAATTGATACAGAAAGGATGGAGTGCCGGTTACCTGAAGATAAATTGTGTCTGCTCAAGCAGGAGGTCGATAGAGTCAGGAGGTTGCGCAAGGTGACCCTGAGGGAGCTACAATCGCTGTTGGGGCGCTTAAATTTTGCATGCAGGATTATGCCAATGGGCAGAATATTTTGTCGCAGGTTGTCAGGCGCCACAGCAGGAGTGCGTGGGGCTCATCATTTTATCCGCCTAAATAAGGAACACAAGGAGGATCTGAGGGTTTGGAAGTTGTTTTTGGAAAGCTATAATGGCAGGTCATTAATCCAGCAGGAGTTTGTAAGCAGTTTTGATTGTGAGATTTTTACAGATGCTGCGGGAGGTGCTGGATACGGGGCCTACTGGAAAGGGCGGTGGAGTGTTGGGGCATGGCCGATTGGGTGGACGGAGAGGGGACTTACGAGGAACCTGGCGTTTTTGGAATTGTTCCCTATTGTTGTTGCGGTTACTATTTGGGGGGAGTGTTTTGCCAACAGGAGAATTCGGTTTCATTGCGATAACATGGGAGTGGTGTCTGTCATCAACAGCTTGTCGGCCTCATCCCCGCCTGTGATTAGGTTACTGAGGGAACTAGTACTTTGTTGTCTTAAGCTGAACGCTTGGATTACAGCGGTCCATGTTCCAGGTGTACAAAATTCTATAGCAGATGCCTTATCTCGTTTTCAGTGGGACCGTTTTCGGGCGCTAGCACCAGAGGCAGGGGACGTGGGTCAAGAATGCCCTTCGCATTTGTGGCAACTGGTTATGGAGGAGCCGGACGGTTAATAAGGGAGTCCATTACGAGGCAGACCTGGGCATCATACGAGGCATCGTGGCGAGTATGGCGAAGTTGGATTCTGGAGTGGGGTGTGGTGGAAGGTGAAGGAGATAGAGAGATGGCGGTGTTGTTTCTTGTGGGAAGGGCAGCAGAGATTGGATGGTCTGTGTCAAAAGTTAGTAAATTTGTAGCAGGATTGGCATTCGCTTTTAAATTGCAGGGGTTAAAAGATGTTACAAAATCGTTTTTAGTGAAGCAAGCACTTAGGGGCTTTAGGAGAGGCGGTAAGGTGTTAGATAAACGAAGACCGGTGACTTTTAGTATTTTAGAGCGGTTGGGTTTAGTGTTGGATAAGATTTGTTGTTCAGTTTTTGAAGCCACTCTGTTTAGGTTGGCTTTTTCATTGGCGTTCTTTGGCGCACTAAGATTAGGTGAGTTGGTGGCACCAAGTAGGAATAAGGTTGGGGGTTTGTTTGCCGAGGATGTGAGCGGTCGGAAAGGGGGCATCGAATTTTGGATTAGGAGGGCGAAGATGGATCAATTGGGCAGAGGCAAGCTAGTGGTATTGGGGGAAGTTGATGGATCGTTTATGTGTCCTAGGAGATGTTTAATGGCTTACTGGCAGGTTTGGTCGGGACGTAAGGGCCCATTATTGTGTCATAAAAACGGAGAGTTTCTGTCACGTTTTCAATTTATTGCAGTATTTAAAAAAGGGATCCGGGAGTTGGGCCTTAGTCCTGAGGTGTACGGGTCGCATTCTTTCAGAATCGGTGCGGCGTCAGAAGCGGACGGTTTGGGTTTAGGAAAGGATGTGATAAAACGCATCGGGAGGTGGAGTTCAGATCGTTATCTGTCCTATGTACGGCATTAGGTGTGCAGGCTTATGTTTTATCTGGTCAGAAGTGAATACAATTCTTTGGTTGTCTTATTGCAGGTGACGTCCCGTTATTAGTCTGGATTCTTGGACACTCTTTCGTTCATTGGGGGGCGCTGCGGGCGGATGTGAGGCCAAACGGTAGGCAATTGGGTTTTAGCAGAGAGCAAGTGGTGGTCCGGTGGCTGGGTTTTAGAGGGATGGTATGGAGAAGGGTGCTTCCTGAATTCCATAAGGCGGCTCGTTTGGACCGGGCGCCGGACATTTTGGTGGTGCATATGGGGGGGAATGATTTGGGGGTTCGGCCAGTTAGGGAATTGATGAGGGATATTCGAATTGATTTTTTAAGGTTATGGACATCTTTTCCTGGGGTGTTGACGGTTTGGTCTGACATTGTGCCGAGAAAAAATTGGAGGGAGGCCAGATCAGTGAAGGGCATTAACAGGGCACGAGTAAAGTTGAATAGAGCCATAGCAGCTTTTGTTGGTAGAAATGGGGGTGTAAGTGTTCGGCATCTTGATCTCGAGGCAGGGGTTGGTGATTTTTGGGCAAAGGATGGGGTGCACCTGAACGATATTGGGATTGATTTATGGGCATTATCTATACAGGAGGGGATTGAGAGGGCTTTGGCAGTGTTGGGGCGCTCACGAGCCTGAGGTGGTCAGGGCTGTTCGTTTGTGGCGGGGGGTGGGGTTCTTGGAGTTGGCACAGAAGTGTCGGTGGGAAAGTTATTGGAAATTTACAGGCAGTGGCTTGATTAAGCGGGGTGATCTGGCATTTGGTTTTTGGGGCTCTGGACGGGGTTTTACCCTGGGAGCTTTTGGTGCCCTCGAGCTGGTGATGGACGGCTGAGGGTAATACGGTGGTTCGATTTCGGTTTAGTTATGCCAGATCTAATTTTTAACTCCAAGAACCCTCCCTTCTTATTTATTTATTTGAATAATAATGTTTATATGTTAATGTTGTTTGTTAATAAAATGGCCGCTGTGGCCAAATTTATCCAAAGAAATTACAGGTGCAGTGTTTTTATTTGTTAAGCTACTTGAGGTCGGTAAGATGGGGAGGGGTATTACGGAACTATGGAACCCGGGTTGGCCGTACACGGTCATGTTTATCTGTATCTTGACTGGAAAATAATTTGGGCTTTGTAGCAGTGTGCAGCACTGATCCTATTAGGCCATCTATAATAAGCTTCACCAGATTTAAAATTAAAAATAATTTTTAGCTGCATCTAGCCCGGAAAATAATTTTGGGGCTCCGAGATGCGCAAGACACATAAGTGCCTTCTTGCTGCACTACCTGCAGCATGACCCTCATATTGTCAGAATTCGAAGTAATCATGACTACTGGGTTGCCACACTCTTAGATCCCCCAAACTTTTCGATCAACCTTTTCATTTTAATAAAGACCAAAAAAATGGTCATTTTTGAAATTATAAGCATTAGCAGGTTGTTAGAAACTGAAATCAAACAGTTTTCAACTCAAAACTTTATTCTAGGTGATGTTACATTTTCACATAGGACCCCTTGTTCGAAAGGAGCTTCTGAACTCTCTCGTCCATTGAATTTGTCAGGTTTTGGATGGTTTCTGCTTCAATTGTTTTGCATGAGGACAGAATACCCTCCCAGAGCTGTTGCTTAGATGTGAACTGCCTCCCGCCATCATAGACACTCCTTTTAATGATGCTCCATAGGTTCTGAATGGGGTAGAGGTCAGGGGAGCATGGGGGTCACACCATAAGTTTGTCCCCTTTTATGCCCATATCAGCCAGAGATGCAGATGTTTTATGTGCAGCATGAGATGGTGCATTATCATGCAGAAAAATGATCTTGCTGTGAAATACACGGTTCTTCTTCTTGAACCATGGCAGGAAGTGCTGTTTGAGAAAATCCACATACATTATGGAGTTCATCTTTAGCGCCTTCAGGGATCCTAAAGGGGCCGACAATCTCTCTCCCCATGATTCCAGCCCAAAACATTACTCCACCTCCTGCTTGTTGGCGCTGTAGCCGTGTTTGCGTGGGGTGTCCATCAACCAGCCATCCTCCACTCCATTCATCTGGACCATCGAGCGCTGCACGGCACTCATCCGTGAACAAAACAGTTTTGAAATCAGTCTTCATGTAATGTTTGGCCCACTGGAGCCGTTTCTGCTTGTGTGAAGTGGATAGAGGAGGTCGACAGGATGGCGTATGCACAGCTGCAAACCTCTGAAGGACCCTGCATCTTGTTGTTCGGGGGACGTTGGAGGCACAAGCAGCTTCAAAAACTTGTCTGCTGCTATGACAAGGCTTTTTTGCCGCTGCTCTTTCAACCTGACGTAATTGCCTGTAGGAAAGAGTCCTCAATTTGCCCTTATCAGCACGCACACGTGTGTACTGTGAATCAGCTACATACTTCTTGATTGCCAAGACACTTCATCCTGATCATCGCACAATGTTGATTGTAGTCATGCCTTGACCTAAACACTCCACAATTTGTTGCTTCTCAGCAGCCGACACATCCTTTTTCTTTCCCATTTTGGCAGAAAATGTAGGCTGCTTAATAATGTGAGAGAGCCTTCTTAAGTAGTCTTGCCTTTCATTGGACACACCTGCCAAACTAATTAGCACAGGTGTCTGCAATTGCTTACAGTGATATAAAGAGCCCTGACACACATCACCATCAATGAGTTTAACTGACAAACAAACAAATTCTTCCCTTATCACTCCTAAACACTTTTTGCATAATAATTTGGAACGCGGTGTACATGTGCTTTTCCACAAAACACCAGTGGTTCACGTAGTGAATCTTACAGTTCTAACTTGCCAACCGTGGTCTGTATGGAATTGTTCAATAAAGGGCCCAAAATTAAGATAACATAGATGGGAGAGGTCTCTATGAATAGGAATTCCTAAGTATTTGATACCCTGTGAGGGCCAGGCAAAGGGAAAGTTGGACTGGATGGAATCCTATATGGATTTAGGGAGGGAGACATCGAGGGCCTCAGACTTCGCTGCATTGATTTTAAAACTTTACCATGTAACAAATTGATCTATTTCAGCCATAACAGCAGGGATGGATATATGTGATTGAGTGATATATACTAGGACATCATCAGCAAATAGAGAGCACTTGTACTCGGTGCCTCCCACCTCAATCCACCTAATATTGGGGTTATGGCGAATTGATGAGAGCAGGTGCTCCGTCACTAGGATGTATAAGAGAGGGGACAGAGGACATCCCTGCCTTGTCCCATTGGTGATTGTGAAAGGTGATGAAAATGTTCTGACGCACCCCCTGGGCCTTGGGACACCCGGAGCCGGACCCTTTTTGGTGGATGCTGGTGGTTGTAGTCTTCGTGGCGGCGATCCGGTTCCGTGGCTCAGGGCGGTCAAACCAGTGGCGGAACTATTTATGTGGTTTTGATGTTTAAATGTCCGACTACGCCACCCGTGGATTGCGGTCAGAGTGAACCGCCGCTACAGGGCAGACCGCTAAGGCTGGTGTTGTGGGTGCAGCAGAGCGTAGCATAACTCCCCACGGGAGGAGTATAGCCTCAGGGCAGTGTATGCAGAGGATGGGGGTGATGGTGCAGGGCAGCAGCAGTAACGACACGGAGTCAGTGATGCAGTTCAGGGCCTTTACTCACAGTTCTTATTATCCAGACCACGTCTGCAGGTAACGGCTGCCCACGTCGTACTGTGCTCACCAGGTGAGGGGCTCAGACAACTCCCAGATAACTTTGGAGCGCTTCACAGGACCCCCTTTGTGTGTCCTTTGTCTGGCCTTTCTTACCAACACTTCTGTCCGGCTGCCTCGGGCCTCCTCTTGGTAAACTTGGCGCCAGTTTCCCTGACCCTATGTGGTGCCTTCCTAGCGGGTGGAGCAAGGGGCTGCGCCACATAAAATGTCAGAGCCTCCGGTTTCTAGCTGAGGGTCGTTTCCTGCCTCCACTAGTTCGGGGACCGGTCTCCCCCTTTGGCCTGACCCCTCCACGCAGGTGGATTCGGGCGTGCGGTGGCGACTCGCCCGTCCGCACCCCTGGGATCCCTTCATTCCTCGTTCCTGGAGCCTTCTCCGCTCCTCTTCCTTCCTTCTCCCTCTTGCAGGCCTGGGCCTCTGTTACTAGGCCCGCCTCCGGAGCAGAGCTCATGCAGAGCCCCTGCTCCCTGCCACTTCTGCTCAGACTTCTCTGCACTGAACTAAGATGGTGCCCACCTTTTATACTCCCTTCTCAATGTACCCAGGAACTGCTTCCTCCCTGCTCCTGCACTGCAGGGTTCCCCTTCCTCAGTGTTCCCTCCCCCCACTCCAGCCAGGGACAGGGACTGTCGTGCCCATCTCAGGGGCATATTGGTCGCCCTGCCCCACGGCAATGTGGTGTAATGCATGCAGGTGTCGGGTCCTGATCCACACTCCATCCTTATCTGAGAGTGAGATATCACACCTCTGGGTGAGGTGCAATACGTCTGTAGCAACCGAGCCCTTGGTGCTACAGTTCCATTTATCTTCAGCCTAGGTGACGTATTGTGATACAGGGCCGTGATTTTGGCTATAAAAGGGTCCCCTAGACCCCTACCCCAAGCTTTTTAAGAGAATCATATATGGCGTGCCAGGAGACTCTATGGAATGCTTTCTCAGCATCCAACGAGAGTATCTACTTACAAATTTTTAACTGCATCTAGCCCAGGAAATACTTTGTGCCTAGTAGCAGTGTCTGCTAGTCAGCGGATTATCCCGGCTGTTAAGCAAGCTACACCACCTGTAGTTTGGACACTTAATTTTTTCAAAGGAAATGCTTCGGGACCACGGGATACTTAGTGAAGAGCATCAGGAGGCACCCCAAGGCATAGGGGCTGGGACTGGCACTAGGATGCCTTGCGGTGGACAGCCGAGCTCGATCCTTATAAAAGCTTTTTAACTGCAGCAGCTTTAGTGGACGCTACTGGAGCTGGAATTACGCGGCTGCTGGCATGAGACTTGCCCTCCAATAGATCCTTGTAAATGGATTTAAAGTGTATTCATTCAAATTAGAGGGACAATTTAAATTAAAAAGCTTAGAGCTGCCTCCACCACAGGGGGGCTCTCTCGACCCACCAGCGGACAGGCACCAGTATTGGGAGAGGGGGGCTGGCCGTCAGGGTTCACCGCGGCTCTGGCACAAACCCGGCGACACGGAGGTGGCACGGGCAGGAGCGGACTGGCCGTCTCGGCTTCTCACTTTTTTGATTTCAGAAGGGCATGACATGCCTATATCTGTGTCTCCCCCTCCTTTTACTCCTCCACCTCTTTTCTTTTCGCATGACTATATGTACTTGTCACTTTTCCATGTGTTAGTTGTGTCTTCTGAGCAGTTTGTCAGCTTTTGGACACCTTTGAAGGTGTTTTCTATGTGTTTCTATGTGTTTTTGTTTGCCTGCCATTGGTTTTAACGGTGTTCGAAGATGTTCGACGAACAGTTCGACGAACAGTTCGGCGAACACACGGGTGTTCGACGAACCGAACCGAACTCGAACACTACGGGGGTGGCTCAACACTACTCCTTTGTTATTTTAGCTGTGTGCTTAGGGTCATTGTCTTGTTGGACGGTGAACCTTCGGCCAAGCCTGAGGTCCAGAGCACTCTGGAAGAAGTTTTCATCCAGGATATCTCTGTACTTGACTGCATTCATGTTTCCTTCAATTGCAACCAGTTGTCCTGTCCCTGCAGCTGAAAAACACCCCCATAGCATGATGCTGCCTCCATCATGTTTTACTGTTGGGATTGTATTGGGCAGGTGATGAGCAGTGCCTGGTTTTCTCCACACATACCGCTTAGAATTATCATCAAAAAATTCTATCTTCGTCTCATCAGACCAGAGAATTTTATTTTTCATAGTCTGGGAGTCCTTCATGTGTTTTTGAGCAAACTCTATGCAGGCTTTCATATGTCTTGCACTGAGGAGAGACTTCCATTGGGCCACTCTGCCATAAAGGCCTGACTGGTGGAGAGCTGCAGTGATAGTTGACTTTGTGGAACTTTCTCCTATCTCCCTACTGCATCTCTGGAGCTCAGCCACAGTGATCTTGGGGTTCTTCTTTACCTCTCTCACCAAGGCTATTCTCCCACAATTGCTCAGTTTGGCTGGACAGCCAGGTCTAGGAAGACTTCTAGTGGTCCCAAACTTCTTCCATTTAAGGATTATGGAGGCCACTGTGCTCTTAGGACCCTTGAGTAATGCATAAATTCTTTTGTAACCTTGGCCAGATCTGTGCCTTGCCACAATTCTGTCTCTGAGCTCCTTGGGCAGTTCCTTTGAGCTCATGATTCTCATTTGGTCTGACATGCACTGTGAGCTTTGAGGTCTTATATAGACAGGTGTGTGCCTTTCCAAATCAAGTCCTATCAGTTTAATTAAACACAGCTGGACTCCAATGAAGGAGTAGAACCATCTCAAGGAGGATCACAAGGAAATGGACAGCATGTGACTTAAATATAAGTGTCTGAGAAAAGGGTCTGAATACTTATGACCATGTGATATTTCAGTTTTTGTTTTCTAAATAAATTTGCAAAAAATTTCTACATTTCTGTTTTAATCACACGCTGATGACCTATCTTATGAAAAGAGTCAAGTCCCAGACAACCGTCTTTTACTCTTTACTGCCATCTTCCCCATGTTTAGGGTGGATAGTGTAGGGCGCCCATTGTTCATACCCAGAATCTATGCCTGTTCCATGTGCAGGAGGTGTGAGTTGTATATATTACACAAAGGTCAACATTGGAGATGAACTCCAATCCTGACCGTTTTAACCCCTGTGATCAATAGTGACTTTATTAGTCAATAAAGACTCATTCAGACGTCCGTGGTAATCAGTCCATGCACGGACTTTCCCGACCCTAACGTGACTGCTTTATATATTTCTATGAAGCTGTAGACACTCCTGACCCGAGGGCATGTCATTCTGTACGGGGAGTTGGGGAGGAGCGTCAATGTTACTTTGTAACCGCACAGATTTATGTGTCATTTATGTCCATTTTATAGTATTGGGGTAATTCACCTGGGGGATCTAATAAATTCCAAATCATCAAATATTCTGAATTATTACATGTCCGTCATAAAGTATACAAACCTCCCTTGGATTGGTATATAGAGCCCAAAAACAAGCTGCTAATTCAAAATGTTATCAGGGTAATTTCCTAATTTTCTGCTCAGTTTCTTGCTTCTGATCTTGTAAAATTCCCCATTCCATTGCTGATCTGTGCCAGATTATCTGGTCCATTAACCCTCGACTGGTGAGGTGGGGTTTATGTCACGCAACTGGTGAGGTGGGGTTTCCTATACCCCAGTGTTTAGAAATCTCTTATTTTTACAGAAAATGCGAAGGTCACGTTTGTTTTAATCGTTTTCTTATTGGCGATTGATTGCATATGAGTGTAACAAATTTTTGACACCCACAAATGGATGGAAGCTAGTGAGACACGTATCCTCATACCAGCATTTTTCAATGAATGGCAGCCGAACAAAAATTCCCTGGGGTGTGGCGACCCCCACCTCACCAGTTGAGGGTTAAAGGGATTTTCCTTTAACCCGTTGGTGCAGCTGTTTTTTTTTTTTTTTTTTTGTAACTGTGCACTAGTCACCTTCCTTGGGTCCAGCACAGGGTCTCTGCCACTGCTCCCAGTGTCTGTTACTGTCCTTTGGCCTCACGTCGACAGCGCTGCAACCAATAACTGAGATCAGCAGCTTTGCCCGAGTTAACGGCACTACTTGCTCAGAGTCACTGAACTCACTGACTGGCTGCAGCGCTGTCAATGTGACAAATAGCTGACACTCTGCATTAGACCCAGAGAGGGTGAGTAAAGTATTGCTTTAAAAAAGAAAAGAAAATTGTATTAAAAAAACTGTAGTGTAATTCTTTAGCATCTTCTATAAGTGCAGCATAAATGACTCTAATGCTATGTCCGTAAAGGACAGCGGCCCAATCTAATCTATACACACCAGCACACACACAACACAAGGGAGTTTACAAAAATATTCTAATTGCACATTACGGAATAAACTACTTTACATACGTACTTTGTACTGATATAGTCACAATTAGGGTAATATTGCTTGACAACATATTTTAAAATATCTTAAAACAAAAATCAATTTCTGCATATAAATTACAGCCAAAATATGCAACACAAAATAAAAAAATAGATCATGATTTTATTATACTCGTCACAAAAATAAGCAATGATGGCATCAATAAATAAACCATAAATAATATATATAAAAAAAACACACAAAACCCTTTGCAATCAAGGAGAACTCCCAAAAGACCTGCGGCACCACCGTTGGGGTTTGCTCACACACAGCGCTTGTGCAGAATTTTTTTTTTTAATTCTTTGTACCATAAATAGCCACAAAATCTCATTCCCATGTTGCATATTTGTTTATTGCCCCACGGTGCGTTCTCAATTCAGGAAGAAGCATGCACCTTTTCATGAACCGTGAGCATCTGTCTGACTCCAGCACACCTCCTCATCAAGACCAATGTGAACAGCGCCGCTCTTGATGACTCTGGCCCCATCTCTTTTAGGATCATGTTGAGACTGGACAAAAGTAAGAGCTGCTCTATTTTTTGCCCTCATTCATTTCGAGGATTAGTGTCCCTTTAAGAGGCTTTCCCTTTCATTGTTTTTGGGAGTTCTACTTTTAAAAGGGTTGTCCTGGATTAGAAAATGAAAACTCTATTCCCCACCTTCCCCCGCAGACACGGCCCCATGTCTGTTACTGCGGCTCAGCCCCTACATCGCTGGGCTACCACCCCAGGCACAGATCATGGGAAGAAGACGCTGCTTCTGACTATCACGGACCTCACTTATAAGCTGCATCTTCAGAAGATTTTGGAATCTGCAGTTGGGAGGGACGGTCATTTTATGATGATCTTCCTATTACATCTAGTAGCTTTGTTCTTGTATTGTAGCACTACAAGCGCTTGTAAACTCGTCTATAAAACCAATATGATATTGGTCACAATGAGCAGACAAGTCAAGAAGTGAGAACGATTATTCTGGTAAGATTATCCATGCAATTTACAAAAAAAACTAATAGCAGCTTCAATGAGCATTCAAGATGGCAGCCGTCCGCTATGCAGCAGGCAGACACGTAAAGGATGGCGGGGGGATACTACACAACATTGACTCTTACCATATTAGTACTAGCCCAGTAATGTGACGCTGAGACCCCACATGTAACTACCGTGCAGCACGAATATAAAAGGATCAGTACGTTTTCTGAAAACCAGTGTCGGAAGCACTTAGAGAGAACCCTATGGCTCTTAGCCCCCAGATAACATGCAAGGATTCAAGTACGCGGGACCCCGCTAATCCGCTGATGGGCCGGATATCTGCAACGTACAGAGCTGGAATTCCTACAGAAATACAAAAGTGACCAGTAAATTCTGGACTATAAATTCTTATTATCTGCTTTATTTGTATCTTATTTTTCCACCCCAATGTATTCTCAAAAAAGTGATGGGAAATGCAATGTGTAGGGCCATCCTATAGGGACCACAGCTGATTTTTCAATTTCTTTGTGGTTACTGCTCTACCTCGCTTATATAAGTCAATAAGAAAGTCTCTCCCCACTATATTCTGGAGACCTACATAAAAGTGCCAAAGCTTTTTGTTTTTTTTTCTTTATTTCCTCCAATATTGTATTCATACAGGAATGCTTCCATTAAAGTTTGCAACATACTGTACTTTTTGGCATCTGTTTGAAGGATGGACCTATTTTGAAGTTCTGAAAAGTCTAATAGATCTGTACCGATACCGATTAATAATTAAAGGGGTTGTCCCGGACTTTAACATTGATGGCCTTTCTTTAAAGAGGTGGTCCACTACATTGTATAATGACCCCATCGATTTACACATGTTAACTAAATAAATGTTTTTGTAAATACCTCCTGCTTCCATATGTACCTGTGGGTGGCGCTATTGCTGACTTCTCAGTCTGCATCACGTGACCCCGGCTGCAGGTATTTAAAAGGTGTAATTTGATGGGGGCATTATACAATGTAGTGACCACCTCTTTAAGATAAGGCATCAATGTTTGATCAATTGGGGTGCTCATTAGCGGAGCTGCACTGTGGAGCTCTGTGGAGGGAATAGTGGCTGCGGCTGCGTACTACACATCTGCCCCCTAATGATTTGAATGGGTGGCCGATATGTAGTACTCCGTCAACAGAGCTCGGCACCTGAGCATTTCTGGCCACCGTTGACACAGGAACAGCTACAGCACGCACTATCAATCAGACATTGATGATCAAGTATAGGCCTTCAATAAAGTCTTGGACAGCCCCTTTAAAGTCTCCAAATGAGATTCTGAACTTTTGTTTCATTGGCAGTCTATGTGGAAACAGTATAAAGTTACAGAAGATCGGACCGATGGTATACCATAGCACAAAACATTAGTCTTTAAGGGATTATTCAGCCATAGACATTGGGTCATGGTTTTAATCATGTGACGAAAATCACATTGTTTTACTGTAAATTGCTGTGGTCACAGGCCAAACAGTTTATGCTTGCGTCCTTTTTTTCGAACTTTTCTCGGCCAGGTGGCAAGAACCTTACATGTGATAGTCATGCCTAACATAACTAGGAGGTAGGGAATTAATACCCAATGTCAGATCCTGGATGACCACCATTAGTCTACCAGCAACTTACACAGAAGCAAAGCACATTCAGATCTTTCACACAGTGGACCTAAACCCGAAAACGATGTAAGTGTCCATATTTCCAGTACAGGGCACCTTTGTCAATGACAAACCTTAAATATACAAATATATTGGGACAGGATTCATGCTCCACGGACATGTGGTTTGAAATCATGAAAGGAAACAAAATGCATTATAAGGTTGGCTCTTAAAAAAAGATAACTGTTTCTGAATATTCCCGGAGGCTGCAGACACGCACTTAAGGCGTAGAGCCAATAAACGATGAACGAGCGCTCATAGGAATCATTTCAACATACGATTATTGGCCCATCTAACCAGGACCACAATCGGCAGACAAACTAGGAAAGCACCGTTTCATTGGGTGCGATACATTTTATGCATTCATTAAAATTCTTAACGGCAGCACATTACTCAGTGTAAACAGGAGACGTGCTGCTGATAACATGATACCAGATTATTAGCGATCATTGTGTCCCCGTCATTGTTTCGTCAACCTGTGTATGCACTTTTCCAATTGTCAGTCGTTCAATTGCCTGGATCAGACCGACTATATAGGACATTAGTATCTGGTCTCCGCTGCACAAACTACCACTGATACATGTGAACAAAGTCGATATGTTTTTTTTTCCCCCAGTATATCCCTCCCAGCTTACATCACTCCCTATAAATAAATAGAAGCACTAATATAATAGCAAGTGGTTAATAAGACCTCTAAGCAGTCAGGAACACTGCTTCATCTGAATCGGGATCCTTCCCACTGTCCTCGCTGGGTAACGAGTCTCCACCACTCGGAGACCGGCAACTCAAGTCCTCCACCCCAGATTCCTGGTCACTGTTAGCCGACAGGTCGGGGTCCGAGCTCTTCAAATGGTCCTGGGTTAGGATCAGGGCCGAGTCCTCCTCACCTTGGGATGAACTACGAGAGGGAAACAGCTTCAGGTTGGTGCTGTAATCTTGGGGCGTATTAGCCGGAGAGTGTTTGGTGATGCATATCTGGAAGTTGTGGATTTTTGGCTGGTCATTGAGATTCTTGTAGGTTTCATTTGACTCTCGAGTTTCCAGTTTTGTTAATCTCTAAAGGAAAAATTGTTAGACAAGAGCAAAAGTTACATTGGGTTAGGGCATGTTAATGTAACCTCTACATGCAAGTCGATCAGCAGTGGTTTAATGGTCTGTTTAGTAAGGCCGGCCGCACTTATGTTATCGTCAGCACATTTCTCGTTTACACAGGACAATGTGCTGCTAATGATAATTTTTAAACGTGCTCAAAAATTATCACACCAATGAATGCTTTGCCCCTCCATTGGATGTTTGATGGCCTGTTTAGGCAGCCAACAGTTGGGAATGAGGGAACGCTCCCTAACCCAATTATTGGCCTGCCTAAATGAACCTTTACTTGAAAACTTTATACCAATGAACAAACTTCTCTGGTGCCATAAGAAAGCCATAACGCCACAGTGCTCAGGCATTACTGACATTGAAAAGACACAAGGTAGAGACCCTGGTTACAGTGATGTGTCACTTAGTGGTCTGATTGCTGTAGTTTTTATAAAATCTGTTATGCACACGCCCGGGCTAGAGCGGCGTGTGCATGTGATTGGTAGTGATTCCACTGGACCGTGCCGGAGAGTGTATGCCTGGAGGGGCGTAACTAAGTATCTACCCGATCCGACCAAGGTGGCACGACGGCATACGACGCCAGTGCACCAAGGAGGAACCGAGCAGAGGGACCAGGTGCTACTCCAGGACAGACCCCGGACACGGCTGTTGACCCACACAGGGAAATACAGGAACAGACTGGTATGCAGGCAGGCGGGTATGCAGGCAGGCGGGTATGCAGGCAGGCGGGTATGCAGGCAGGCGGGTAAAGGCAAGCACAGCTAGAGTGCAGACGGGGAGGCACTAGCAGGTAGGAACACAGGCGGGATAGAGCCCAGTACACACCGGGACTCAGGAACAATACAGGCAGGATAGGGCCCAGTACACACTGGGACTCAGGAACAATACAGGCAGGATAGGGCCCAGTACACACTGGGACTCAGGAACAATACAGGCAGGATAGGGTACAGGCAGGGCAGGACAGGACTGCCGGAGCAGCGGGCAGAAGCAGGGCAGGACAGGACTGCAGGAGCAGCGGGCAGAAGCAGGGCAGGACAGGACTCTGTTCACACGGAACAGACAGGAAGGGAAAGACAGAGCCAGACACCCACAGGGTACTTGCAGTGAAGTAGCGAGTGGACCAAAAACTCACAAACGGGAGTACAGAGACAACAAGCAGGAGTTAGGTACGAGTACAGACTCTGCAGGAAAAGGAAGGGAATGGACATAGACAAAACAGGTAAAGGATAGGAGAGAGTTCAGACTGGAACTGAGTGTACGGAGGAGACCGACACTGCAGCGGGATACAGGAGCGGGTCTGGGAATACTGCCCCCAGAGAGGCGGGACGAACAGGCAAGGAGCGTGTTCAGACAGGACAGACAAGATACAGGACACAGTACAGACACGGGAGCTGACACCGCAAGGCAGGAGACATACAGGACTTAGTTCAGACACGGGAACTAATACCGTAAAGCAGGAGACATACAGGACACAGTTCAGACACGGGAGCTGACACCGCCAGGCAGGAGACATACAGGACTTAGTTCAGACACGGGAACTAATACCGAAAAGCAGGAGACATACAGGACACAGTTCAGACACGGGAGCTGACACCGCAAGGCAGGAAACATACAGGACTAGTTCAGACAGGCCTGGAAACAAGCCTCCAGGAAAGGCGGACAGGGAAACAAAGACGGGACCTGGCACCTTCAGAGTGCAAGCACACACTGAAAGAAACACATATGCTCAGGCAGGGATAGAAGGGAGCTGCTGAGCTATATACCAAGAGACAGACAGCGATAGGCTGAGGACGCACAAGGGGTGTGACCCACAGCAGGTACAAAAGGCAGGAAGTGATCGGGCGCCGCCCTTAAGCAGCAGAAACAGACACAGACACAAACAAGACAGCATGGAGGGAAGCCAGAGAGACATTCTGGACAGGAGATCAAGTGCGCGCTCCTGCACAGTGGGAGATGGACCACTATGCAAGGACGCCGCCAGGTATGTTACAGTACCTCCCCCCTTACGCCCCCTCTTCTTCAGGCCTGCCAGAATCTTCCGCAGGGAATTCGAGGACCAGTCGTTCACTGGGTTGGAGGGGGACAGAGACTTAAGGGTAATCTCTGCTTCGAGGTACATCTTGTCAAGCTCACAGGAAGAAATAGACGGGTTATCAGGTACATAATGAGGAAAAGTCACTGTCTCTTTGTTATCTGGTGGTACCCCGGAGGATTCAGGAAACAACTGGAGGTCCTCCGCCGGGTCAGAAGAGTACTGAGGCTCAGAGAAAACATCTGCTTCAGAGTACACAAGGTCGGACTCACTGGAGGAAGCAGGCGAGGTATCAGGTACAGGAAATAGGAAAGTCTCTGTCCATTCACCACCAGGTGGCACCCCGAAGGGTTCTAAACACAACTGGAGGTCCTCCGCCTGGTCGGAGGGGTGTAGAGACTCGGGAGTAACTTCTGCTTCGGAGAACACTAGGTCGGACTCACTGGAGGAAGCAGGCGAGGTATCAGGTACAGGAAATAGGAAAGTCTCTGTCCATTCACCACCAGGTGGCACCCCGAAGGGTTCTAAACACAACTGGAGGTCCTCCGCCTGGTCGGAGGGGTGTAGAGACTCGGGAGTAACTTCTGCTTCGGAGAACACTAGGTCGGACTCACTGGAGGAAGCAGGCGAGGTATCGGGTACCGAGTATAGGAAAGTCTCTGTCCATTCACCACCAGGTGGCACCCCGAAGGGTTCTAAACACAACTGGAGGTCCTCCGCCTGGTCGGAGGGGTGTAGAGACTCGGGAGTAACTTCTGCTTCGGAGAACACTAGGTCGGACTCACTGGAGGAAGCAGGCGAGGTATCGGGTACCGAGTATAGGAAAGTCTCTGTCCATTCACCACCAGGTGGCACCCCGAAGGGTTCTAAACACAACTGGAGGTCCTCCGCCTGGTCGGAGGGGTGTAGAGACTCGGGAGTAACCTCTGCTTCGGAGTACACCAGGTTGGACTCACTGGACGAAGCGAGCGAGGTATCAGGTACAGAGTATAGGAGAGTCTCTGTCCTTTCGTTACCAGGTAGCACCCCGAAGGGTTCAGGAGGTCTCAGGGAGGACAGACCCAGGCGTGACTGCTTGCCTCTAAGTCTAGCACGTCTGGACTGCCTCTTGAGGTTGGAAGAAGTATTCCGGAAAGCGTAGTCACCCTGTGAGGATTCTGGGTGGGCAGTAGTCTCATTGGGCTGGAGAACTATTACGCTACCCACACACATTACCCATTGGGGCTGCTCCGGGATATTGGGAAGTGAAGCTTCAGCAGGAGCCTCCGGGTTAGGATCATCGAAGACCATTAGAAAGGCCACCAGGAAGGCCATTAGGTCCCGGAGGATCGGATCCTGTGTCTCATATAGGGGGTTGATCCATTCCAAGGCATCCCCCGCCAGGTAAGACATAATAAAGGCCACTTTAGCCCAATCGGAAGGAAAATAAAGAGGGTAGGCCTTAAAGTGTAGCATGCATTGCTCCACAAATGCACGACACTGTCTTGGATCCCCATAGTAACGTGGCGGATCCGCAGGAACGAGAGCTGATAGATCCATCTGGACGGTGCGTAATTCGCCTGGAACTCAGCTAAGGGAAAAAAAATTTATTTATTTATTTTAATGCAAGTCTTCGCTGGAAACTTCTCAGAGAGCGAAGGCCGTGGGGCTCAACGGGAACCATGGCCTGAGCATGCTGTTATGCACACGCCCGGGCTAGAGCGGCGTGTGCATGTGATTGGTAGTGATTCCACTGGACCGTGCCGGAGAGTGTATGCCTGGAGGGGCGTAACTAAGTATCTACCCGATCCGACCAAGGTGGCACGACGGCATACGACGCCAGTGCACCAAGGAGGAACCGAGCAGAGGGACCAGGTGCTACTCCAGGACAGACCCCGGACACGGCTGTTGACCCACACAGGGAAATACAGGAACAGACTGGTATGCAGGCAGGCGGGTATGCAGGCAGGCGGGTATGCAGGCAGGCGGGTATGCAGGCAGGCGGGTAAAGGCAAGCACAGCTAGAGTGCAGACGGGGAGGCACTAGCAGGTAGGAACACAGGCGGGATAGAGCCCAGTACACACCGGGACTCAGGAACAATACAGGCAGGATAGGGCCCAGTACACACTGGGACTCAGGAACAATACAGGCAGGATAGGGCCCAGTACACACTGGGACTCAGGAACAATACAGGCAGGATAGGGTACAGGCAGGGCAGGACAGGACTGCCGGAGCAGCGGGCAGAAGCAGGGCAGGACAGGACTGCAGGAGCAGCGGGCAGAAGCAGGGCAGGACAGGACTCTGTTCACACGGAACAGACAGGAAGGGAAAGACAGAGCCAGACACCCACAGGGTACTTGCAGTGAAGTAGCGAGTGGACCAAAAACTCACAAACGGGAGTACAGAGACAACAAGCAGGAGTTAGGTACGAGTACAGACTCTGCAGGAAAAGGAAGGGAATGGACATAGACAAAACAGGTAAAGGATAGGAGAGAGTTCAGACTGGAACTGAGTGTACGGAGGAGACCGACACTGCAGCGGGATACAGGAGCGGGTCTGGGAATACTGCCCCCAGAGAGGCGGGACGAACAGGCAAGTAGCGTGTTCAGACAGGACAGACAAGATACAGGACACAGTACAGACACGGGAGCTGACACCGCAAGGCAGGAGACATACAGGACTTAGTTCAGACACGGGAACTAATACCGTAAAGCAGGAGACATACAGGACACAGTTCAGACACGGGAGCTGACACCGCCAGGCAGGAGACATACAGGACTTAGTTCAGACACGGGAACTAATACCGAAAAGCAGGAGACATACAGGACACAGTTCAGACACGGGAGCTGACACCGCAAGGCAGGAAACATACAGGACTAGTTCAGACAGGCCTGGAAACAAGCCTCCAGGAAAGGCGGACAGGGAAACAAAGACGGGACCTGGCACCTTCAGAGTGCAAGCACACACTGAAAGAAACACATATGCTCAGGCAGGGATAGAAGGGAGCTGCTGAGCTATATACCAAGAGACAGACAGCGATAGGCTGAGGACGCACAAGGGGTGTGACCCACAGCAGGTACAAAAGGCAGGAAGTGATCGGGCGCCGCCCTTAAGCAGCAGAAACAGACACAGACACAAACAAGACAGCATGGAGGGAAGCCAGAGAGACATTCTGGACAGGAGATCAAGTGCGCGCTCCTGCACAGTGGGAGATGGACCACTATGCAAGGACGCCGCCAGGTATGTTACAAAATCACTATTTTATCAGCAAGCAGATTATCATTGGGGACTAGTAAACCTGCTGCCAGGTAGTCCTACATATTCATAAGCTCTGTACAACCCCGCCCCCATCACTGATTGGCAGCTTTCTGCAAATCTAGTATACACAAAGTGGCCAATCAGTGGTGTGGGCAGGGTTATACAGAGCTCAGCAGTCAGAGAACTGCCAATCAGTGATGTGGGCGGGGTCTGCTGCAGATAACACAGTAATTTTATCAAAATGACAGCAGGTAGCCCAGTAAGTGACAGATTGTTGGAATCAGGGCCTCTGCCCCTATATTGCGCTGCACTCAGATGGGTAGCAAAAACCTGGTAACAGATTCCCTTTAATGGTGCTCTCTTCCAGTTATTGTGTTGGAGAACACCAAAGACGTAGGGCATCGGCTAAAAATGATTGCCTCTTTTTTATCTTGTGCAGGGTTTTTATATATAATCATTTAAAATTGTTTCTCAGTCACCATTAAAAGCTGAATTGGTTTACACTGAAACCTAAGCGGAGGTATAAACATCAAAAACATATAGGCCAGGAAGCTGGATTTTCAGTATTTCTACCACACCTTCTCCATGAACTCCATTTCCTCCTCCAGCTGCTGCGTCTCTTCTTTTACTGCCTGTAGAAAATCAGTGACTGACTGGCGAGGGTGCATTCCTTTCTCAAATCGGTTATAGAGGCCCCTCCAAAACCTTCCATGGTGAAAAATAAGTTTGAAGAGTTAGTATATGCACAAGTACAGAAGATTATCATCGAGCAATTCTCATGATATATGTTCTTAAGACGTGCTAGCTCATGGTACACACATGAAGGGCTAGCTCACAATGCTGTATATTCTCCCATGCCAGAGAATTGGGCCGATTATACTAATGACACTCTGCTTTAACTCTGAGTGTGATCCAATTTTCTCGCATGGAAGAATTGCAGCACAGGTGTGGAGAAGATGGAGGACTTAATTTTTCCATCTTCTCCATTGTCTCTGTGCACGTACATCAGACTGCACTCGGATAACATAGTATATTATTGGTCCGAGTGCTATCCGATAAAACATCACATAGCACTAGCACTCGGCCGTGTTACGTGGCAATGTGAGCGAGTCCTAATGAGTCCCTCAGTGGCTGATCTATGGCTGGTGACTTCAGATTAGTGAAAATATGTGGTGGCAAGTTGGGCCTCATTACTCGGACAGCACACTGACACATCCTATCCTTACACTATTCACATGTCCGTTCTGTTATTTTGCTGACTGATGGTCTGTATATAAACAGAGACATCCCCTACATTGACCTTATTTGCGGACATCCAAGTTGCATCCTACTGCTATTCTTCATTTTCACTGACTGGGTACTTGAAGAAGCTTGGGAAACCTCTGTCACGTTGTTTTTGCATATGGCAAAACCATTGATAAAAACGGACATGTGGACTAAATATGCCCGAAAATTGGATCTAACACACTTGCAAAATTGGTCTGTTTTGTACAGGCAAACAAAAAAAAACAGCTTTTGCCTGGATTCACACGTGTGTTTTGCGGTCTGAGTATGCTTCAATGCAAAGACTGGCTTCAGGTCTCCTGACCCAAACTCGACTTTATATTATGCGTTTATATAGAAAGTTCCCGATCAGGGACATCCGCATGCCCTATTAAACGGGTTGTACCAAGTATATAAGTAATCCCCTATCAACGGGATTTAGGAATTGATCGCTAGGGGTCAGTTCCACAGAGAATGAATGGAGTAGAGATGTACATGCTCCCCCTCTGCTCTGTTCAAAGCTTGCTCTACAGAACCTCCTGGGGATTGTTGGGGGTCCCAGCGGTCTGACCCCCAAAGATCAATACTTTATCGCAGTCTAAATATGTGCAAAATGAATCACCGTGTCACAAGCTGTCATAGATGTCAGTAAATCTGTCTAAAGTGAGTTGATTTGTGCCAGGCAGAAGATAGAACTGACGAGTGAGCTCTGACGCAACCCCTAAATGTAGACCATGGTTACAAGTGGGAAGAGTGTTGGGCCTTGGATTTCACCACTGAAGGACACATTGGGCTCATGATACGTCACCCCGCTTCTTTCACCTGTAAAGTTAGGGTTGATGTTTCTATATATGAATGATAAGTATATGGTGTGTTAGAGTTCTGCTGCTTTATTCAGTGCAGAGGAGGAATCAGAATAACCTCTTACCTGAAGTGGCATGGAGTGGTGTGTGGTCTCAGAGTTCCTTGGGTCTGACTGTGATCTGCTCTGTACAGAGGGTTCATGTAATCCAACCGCTGCTTCCACAGGTAAGACCAGAGGGAGTAGGTCCTCTCCTGAATTCTGGAAGATGATGATTGCATCACTGATATATTGAGATTATGAGAGCTGCAAGTATACCCGTCACCACTGCAACCTGCACTAACACTAAGGGCTCATTCAGACGGACATTTTTTGTGTACGAGTCCTATTTGTGTTATTTCCAGATACGACTTGTACCTAGAAGAGTGAATGGGGCCATTCACATATCTGTGATTGTTTGAGAGACGGAAAATCGTGGCAAAATGTACGATAGTACGATAGTTATCTGAGTGTCAGGTCAAAATTAACAATGCACATCCATGGGTCAGTGAAAAAAAAAAAATCGGCCAACAATTAATTGCCATCTGAGCGCTGTCCAGTTTTCCAGGTCTGTTTGATGGAAAAAGATGAAGAAACTGAAGCTCAGGCCAAACTCTAATGATAAAAACTGACACTGACCAAACTGGTGAAACTGTGCCTGATTCTCTTATATGAATGAGCCACAAGTTCTATAGCTTTCAGTGTTTCTTTGCATAGTAGCTGTGTAGCTTCATAGTCAAAATTGGAAAATCCGTTTCCAAAAAGTAGATGGAAAGATGCACTGAACTGCTTGGCCCCACCACGGTGCACCGAGCGCCTGTACTTGATTTGAACAGTCCTTCTGTACTGACAGTCCCTTTACAGCAGTGTTCCCCAACTCCAGTCCTCAGGACCCACCAACAGATCATGTTTTCAGGATTTCCTTAGTATTGCACAGCTGATGGAATTATTGCCTGTGCAGGTGATGCAATTATCAGCTGTGCAATACTAAGGAAATCCTGAAAACATGGCCTGTTGGTGGGTCCTGAGGACTGGAGTTGAGAACCACTGCTGTAAAGGGTTAGGAGATAACTTTCTGAATGCAGGAGGTCTGACCGATGGGACTTTTAGCGATGCTGAGAATGGGGCTCTTCAGTGATCAGCAGAAGGCCTCATTCACATGTACAGGTTTAAACAGGTATGTGAAAAAATGGTATCAGTGTGTCCATTTTTACCATCATTGTGTTATCAGTGTTCTTCTCGTATGGATAAATATGTTATAAAGTTTCTCCTATGCTTTGTAATGTTAAAGAAGTTGTCCAGTACTTTATATTACTCCCCCCCCAATGTATCCCCCCGGGGCCCCTAAGACTTTGCTGATAATGCCTGTGAGCTTCGCTATCGGTGGCCGCTCACAGGCATCACGTGACCCCACGCTGATGTCACGACAAGTGAGGCGTGACTCAGCGCTGGGGTCCCTACGGTGGCTGCTGGGTTGTGGGCAGGGTTACACCTCCTCCCCACGCGTCACTCCCAGCATCTACCGCGCTTTCCCAATGAATGGGGAGAGGCAGAGCGTGCGGTGGATGCCGGGTGTGATGTGGGGGGGGGGTAACCCCGCCCACAGTCTGGCATCCACCTGGAACGTGGAAGACAGAGACCCCCGGCTGCTGCCAGCGACATCGGCGGGGGTCACGTGATGCCTGTGAGCGGCCAGTGATAGCGCCACTCACAGGCATTATCTGCAACGGTAGCTAATTACAAAAATCCTTAGGGGTCTCGGGGAGACACATTGGGGGGGGGGTAATATAAAGTACTGGACAACCCCTTTAATCTCGGACAGCACCATGATGCCATCCGTGGGCTGTCTATGTTCTTCATGGACCCATAGACTTGTATAGGTCTTTTTCATCTGTGATATTGGAAGAAAAAACAGACATGTCTCCGTGAGTTTTGCACAGACACATAGTCCATGAAAATCCACAGGCATGTGAATAGCATTAGCATTAACACGTACATGTGGATACGGATGTCTGAATGAGGCCTCAATGAGAGCTTGATATTTTAAGAATATCTCTTTAAAGCCATGATCCTCTAGTTACAAGGATGTATCTCATGTCCTTGGCTACTGACCTGCAGGTTAGGACATTTTGTGACTGGGAAAGAAGATCTACAAGATTTCAACATTACTCAGGACAGAGAATATCTTCAAGAAGTATCTTCTAGTGGACCATTGGTTACATCAGGAACTGTGCAATTCTTAAATCCATGTACCCATCTTATTTTATTATTGGCATTTTGATTTCACCATTCTTATGTTTCTCTGTACAGTGGCACTGCCAGCGATGCCAGCGACCCAGATGGGCAGGAAAAAACTGAAATGGTTTAGGTTCACATACCCATTCAGTCTCCGGATATGTGGGAGTCCCTAAGGTCTGACACCCCCACCAATCCTGAAGTGATGGCATATCTTACCAATATGCCATCACTTTATACATTTTTCTCCTGCACAGTTATTGAAAATTTTTTGCCAAGGTTCAACCTTCACAGTTTATAAGTGATTGCTGTTATCCAGACTGTGGGGCACCGTGTGATCAGATCAGCATCAGGGACACGTCAACCATCCATATTCTATTTCTGTTACAAGCCTATAGTGACCATACACAGAGCACATATTCTCTCACATCAGTTCCTTCCTCTCCTTCTCGCAGTTGCACAGAAAGTTTCCATACTGACAGGAGTATATATGGTGTTGTATGTGGACCAAGAATCTCTCATTAAATTCAAACGCACAGGGAAACTGCTCCATGAGCTGCCAGACACATTCCAGGAACTGGTCTATCACTGGGGACACCTCCTTGGGATCCCCATCTAAATTTCCATACCTTAAAAAAAAAAAAAAAAATATGCTGAAGCAATGCAATTGGGGTATATGCATGCAACATCTTTTTCAGGTGGACTGCACTCCCAAAACCGCCTGAGACTGGGAATGGCACAGAAAAACTACAGTAAGTATATTATATTAGAATGTATGGTGTTTTTTTTTTGTCTCTTTTGCTGAGAGGAGGAGAGCTGATGGAAGATTTGGAAAGTGACACAGCTAAACTCAGCTGTGCTGACCCTAGCCCCACACTGACTGCTGGGCCCATATCTGAAATGTGTTGATTGATGGGATTTGAATACAGTTGATATTCTAATCATGCAGGAGGTTAGACCAGGAGATCCGGGCTTTCATTATAACCCACACACTGAGAAATCTGCTGTAAGATATGGTGTGGAGGTGTTCTTTTTCTAGCATCTTGCTGCCTGTTTATAATTGGACAACATCGTACAAGGAGAAGTACATGCCCCACAGTGAAAGCTCTCTGATAACACCCACTTGGATGTAACGAAAATTAACTCATTAGGTGACAAATACTTTGATTGTTAATATCCCTGCAACAGAGATGCAAAATAAAAAAAGAACTAACAATTATTTTTTTTCTGCTCTGAAGCTACAACGTGTTTTCAGTTCAACATGAAAAATTTGGTGAAAGGCCCTCTGTAAATAAGTGACTCTGTTTGACTTTTCCAACATATGTGCAGTGACCAGGGTTACCTGTGATTAAATTTGTGTCCAAATGAAATCCAGTCTTTTTCAATTAACACCTAATAGTAATTGGGAAAAATAAAAGTTACACTATGCAAAAAATATCAACTCCGTAAATCTCCACCAGTACATAGAGTATATGAAATGAAACCTCTTACCATAAATACTCTGATGGTTCGGTAATAGGGGTCAAGTAACAGACTGGATACAGAGCAGACCTGAGCGGTGCGGTCCCATCCATCAGAACAATGAACGAGCACGCTGGCGCCCTCTTCTGACACGGCCTAAATGTGCAAATTAAATGTAAAATATTACACATTTATATAATTACAAATCTCGTTTATTCTCAGCACTAAAAGGATCATTTTTGTACAGTCCGTGCCTAGAATAGTACAAATCAGACAAGCAGCACTAGAATATGAACAGATACAACACATCTTACCTTTACAATGAAGATACCAGCATCTAGGATTGTTTTCACGTGTTTTAACCAGCCAGAGGATTCAAGACCCCAAAGAAATTCACCCATAGAAGGAGATCGGAGCTCACAAACTGCAATCATGAACAGAACAATAAGCTCACTATAGCAACAGATTCTGTATGTGAAGTATTTCTGCTCCAAGACTTGAGATAGAGAATATATATATATATATATATATATATATATATATATATATATACAGTCATGGCCAAAAGTATTGAGAATGACACCAAAATTATATTTTCACATGATCTGCTGGCCTCTGGTTTTTATTAGTGTTTGTCTGATGTTTATATCACATACAGAAATATAATTGTAATCATATTATGAGTACCAATAGGTTATATTGACAGTTAGAATGAGTTAATGCAGCAAGTCAATATTTGCAGTGTTGCCCCTTCTTCTTCAAGACCTCTGTAATTCTCCCTGGCATGCTCTCAATCAACTTTTGGACCAAATCCTGACTGATAGCAGTCCATTCTTGCATAATCAATGCTTGCATTTTGCCAGAATTTGTTGGTTTTTGTTTGTCCACCCGTCTCTTGATGATTGACCACAAGTTCTCAATGGGATTAAGATCTGGGGAGTTTCCAGGCCATGGACCCAAAATCTCTATGTTTTGTTCCAGGAGCCATTTAGTTATCACCTTTGCTTTAGGGCAAGGTGCTCCATCATGCTGGAAAAGGCATTGTTGGGCACCAAACCGCTCTTGGACGGTTGGGAGAAGTTGCTCTTGGAGGACATTCTGGTACCATTCTTTATTCATGGCTGTGTTTTAGGCAAGACTGTGAGTGAGCCGATTCCCTTGGCTGAGAAGCAACCCCACACATGAATGGTTTCAGGATGCTTTACAGTTGGCATGAGACAAGACTGGTGGTAGCGCTCACCTCTTCTCCGAATAAGCTGTTTTCCAGATGTCCCAAACAATCGAAAAAGGGATTCATCAGAGAAAATGATTTTGCCCCAGTCCTCAGCAGTCCACTCCCTGTACCTTTTGCAGAAAATCAGTCGGTCCCTGATGTTTTTTCTGGAGAGAAGTGGCTTCTTTGCTGCCCTCCTTGAATCCAGCCCTTGCTCAAAGAGTCTCCGCCTCACAGTGCGTGCAGAAGCACTCACACCAGCCTGCTGCCATTCCTGAGCAAGCTCGGCACTGCTGGTAGTCCGATCCCACAGCTGAAACAGTTTTAAGATACGGTCCTGGCGCTTGCTGGTCTTTCTTGGGCGCCCTGGAGCCTTTTTGACAACAATGGAAGCTCTCTCCTTGAAGTTCTTGATGATGCGATAGATTGTTGACTGAGGTGCAATTTTTGTAGCTGCGATACTCTTCCCTGTTAGGCCATTTTTGTGCAGTGCAATGATGGCTGCACGTGTTTCTTTAGAGATAACCATGGTTAACTGAAGAGAAACAATGATACCAAGAACCAGCCTCCTTTTAAAGTGTGCAGTGATGTCATTCTTACTTAATCATGACTGATTGATCGCCAGCCCTGTCCTCATCAACACCCACACCTGTGTTAATGGATCAATCACTAAAACGATGTTAGCTGCTCCTTTTAAGGCAGGACTGCAATGATGTTGAAATGTGTTTTGGGGGTTAAAGTTCATTTTCTGGGCAAATATTGACTTTGCAAGTACAGTAATTGCTGTTAAGCTGATCACTCTTTGACATTCAGGAGTATATGCAAATTGCCATTACAAAAAATGAAGCAGTAAACTTTGGAAAAATTACTATTTGTCTCATTCTCAATACTTTTGGCCATGACTGTATATATATATATATATATATATATATATATATATATATATATATATATATATATATAGGGTTGTGTAGGATACTCCAAGTGCGGATATGACTTAAAAATTGTACAATGAAATTGTAAAATTCTGTATTACTTATTATATTGGGGTTGGTCACTTTATATAAAAAAATTCCAAAAGGGTGATAAAATGTAATGTTTGGCACATACAACTATAGATTACTTCCCCGGAGTTTGCCTTCTTCCTAAGGTGCGCCTGGAGGCCATGTTTCTCCCCAGGTAAGTTATACACCTCTACCCATCTACGTGATGTACAAGAAAACATGATTCATCAGACCAGAACCCTTTCTTCTATTACTCTATGGTTCAGTTCTGATGCCCATATACCCTTGTAGGTGCTTTTGGCTGTAACCGGGTCAGCATGACAATGACCAGTGTGCATCTCCATATGTAATAAGCTGCAATACTTTATCCTGACATCTTTTCTTCATAGCCAAAACTTAATTTTTCAGCAATATGTGCCACAGTATTTCTTCTGCAGCACCGGACCAGCTGGGGCTACTGTACCTTTCGTTCCACACAAGTATCAATGAGCCTTGGGCGCCCATGACTCCGCCACCTGCTCACCGGATGTTCTACCCTGGTAGGCACTAACTATTGTATGCCAGGCACACCCCACAACACCTGCTGTTTTTGAGATCTTCTGACAACCCTCATGGGGGCACCTCTGACAAGGAGAATATTGAGATCTCTAGACATCATGATTTGTCCATTGAAAATGGAGCTGTTTAGGGAATAGAGCGCACAGAACATAGGGAAAAAAAACAGTGGAGGGGGAAAGAAATAATTTGAGGTGCTCACCTGGAGGGATTGTGAGAGTCACAGCTCCTAAACCAGGAGTAATATAACGCTAGCTGCCATCTATAAGAAATATCTTTTATGTATTCTTTTACCCTATGCACAAAATAAATGTTCATGGAAAACTATGAATTGGCAGCAGCGTGTGCAATGTCCTCAAGGGCCAACATACATACGCTGAAAGTAGATTTGCAAATAACATTTTTCGCTGTTGCCCGTTCCTGTGGCACCATTAATGTACTAGGCCTTAATGAGTTTGGTGACATAACGTCTTGTGATCGCTATTTTAACTCTCTAAGAACCAGGGAGTTTTTTATTTAAGCGCTTTTTGTGTTTATGGAGGTGACGTTTTTATTGATACCAATTTGGAGCACATATAACGTTTTGCTAGCTTTGTATTGGATTTTTTTTGTTAAGTGAGGTGACAAAGAACCCACAATTTTGGCATTTTGATTTTTTTTTTCTGCAATGTTTACCGTAAAGGTTAATTACCATAATTCCATACTTTGATACATCTGACTTTTACGGATGTGGCGATACCAAATGTTTTTTTTTCCGTTTCTTTGTTTTTAATAGGGAAAACGTGGGATAGTTAAAAATTATCTATTTTTTATATTTTGACTTTTTATTTTTTTTTCATTTTTTTTGTACCCATTAGTGGACTTAAACATGTGATCCTTGGATTGCTTATATATACTGTAATACCACAGTATTGCGGTATTTACTAGAAATCATGGTTGCCTATGGCACTCAGTCTGCTGTAAAAAGTACTAAGATGGGCCTTAAAGGTAAAGGCATTTTGCCCATAGCGGTAGACCACGTGGCCACTATGGCGCTCATTAGCTGGGAAAGCCTGATGCTACAGGGCTTTCTTCTTCCGCATATCATTCTTTGAAAGATGGCCTTTGTTCCTCATCATTCAGCCTGTACGTCTGTGCTCGAAGTCTCAGCACTGCAGGTGCAATGACGTCACTAGATCGGGCCCTCTGTGCGGAGTTTTTTTTTATTTTGGCAACAAGAAAAGCGTATACTGTGGGATCCATCATACATGATGTGGGGCGGCCATCATACTGTGTGAGCGAACTGTTGGGGGCCATCATACTGTGTGAGCGAACTGTGGAAGACATCATACTGTGTGTGTATATGTGTGGGGGGCTGTAAGAGCATCATACTGTGTGTGTGTGTGGGGGGGGAGTAGTGTAGGTGCATTATACTGGTGGGGTTTGCCATGGGGTCATCATGTTGTCCATGTAAGGACTACTGTGGGAGAAAATTATGACAGGAGATTCACTCCGAGGTATCGCACCGTGTGTGGAGGGCAGCATACTCTATGGGGTTTATTAAAATGGTATCAGTGTGTGCAAACAAGAGGAATCAGTAGCAGGGGCATTATTTCTGTGTCCAAGCCACAAAACATGTCCTCTCCCTGTATTTAAAAGTTGGAAAGTAGGCCCTTGTGTGACTGCATCAATATGTTTTAACCCTGCCTAGTCCATCAATATAGACTCTTGGTATGGGGCCCCATGATTTCTATGAACGCCTCTGCTTAAGCTGGCCCCCGGCTGCTGTGGTAACCCATCGATTAACAGCGCACATTCAAAATAGTTAACAGACACCATCAGCTTCTTGTGGAGTTCCTGAGCCACCTCCACACACGCAGGCTCCTTCTCAGGATGTTCATTCACATCCTAATGCGGTGAGAGGTTACATATAAAAATAAAATCCTAAAATCTTGGAATTTTTGCTTTGCCCACTAATACTCCATTTACACAGACAGATTAGTGGCAGTAAACCACCACTAACTGGTAAATATTTACTGATTGTCGGAGGTTTAGAAGCCTGTTTACACAGGAAAACCATGCTAAATGATGTGCGTTGAACGTTCAGAAGGCGTAAGCTTTGCAGCTCCTCAGAAGAATTTTTTATTTTTACCAGGAGACCTGGACCCCCGTGGTCTAGAGGTCTCAGGGGGTCTCAGCGCTGCTGGGACCCCTGGCCCTCCCCTGGCGGATCTGCGTACCCCCTAAGGAGGTCCCCGCATAAGCCTGCCGGCCCCGGGGGATACAGGGTGCTCCCTGGCGGAGACGCACACTGCATCTAGGGGTCCCTGCGAGCTCCGCCGTGGGGGGGAGCGAAGGGCCATGGCGTCACACATCCCTGGGGGTCCCTGTGGCGCTCAGCTGGGTAAGTGCCCTGTGTGTGTGTGTGTGTTACTGTCTTATGGTGACTGCACCTTTTGTCTTTTCAGGCAGAGGTGTAATACTGGAGAATGCACATCACCGCTGCTGTTAGCAGGGGAGCGGGTCAGAGGAGCGCGGGCTCCGTTAGTGTAACGGGGGGGCGTGGCTTATGTTCTTGGCTGCCTGCCATCGTCTGTGCAGACAGGAAGCGCCTGGAAAGCGCGCGCTGGGCAGTCCCCGCCCCCCTCCTGCCTTCCTTCTCTTCGGCTCTGCAAACGGCCATTGCCTCACGTAGCTCAGCGCTGTCCTCTCCCTCCCCCCTGCTCTCCGCTCTCACACACAGGCTCCAGGAAGCTGGTGAGTCATCTGTTTGTCTCATCTCTACAGCACAGAACGCTGCTGTCTTCTCTGCTGCATGCACACCTTAGTCCTTTTAAGGCAAGGTGCATTGCGTGTTCAGCAGCATTAACCCCTTCTGGCCATCATCAGAAAACCTTTTTTCTGCAATGCTGGGGTAGCTTTTCTCCCTCTAAGGAGAATCTTTAACCCTTCAGTGCTTGGTAAATTGTTTTGTGGGAACAGGCTGTGATAGCAGGATCTCACTTCCCCGGTTACTGTGCTCTTGTAAGGGGTTATTACTGCTCTTTCCGCGATGCTCGCTACTGAGTAGGGGGCATGTCGGATCAGGGTCCAGGCGGCGCGGACCTCTCTCCCGGCCCGCTTCAGGATCGGTCACGCGTATCTGATATGCCGGGGTTGACGGCGTCAGGTTCGTCTCTGGTCAGGGGCCTCAGTGATGTTAAAGCGCTCACTCGCTCCATTGACAGTCTGTCTGACCTCCTGGGTCACTGGGTATCAGCTAAGTCCCTACCGGCGCGGGGCAAGAAGCGCCACAGGCCTGTGGTGGCGCTGTCTCCTCCGCGCAGCGCATCAAAGGCTTCGGATTCACCGACAAGCTCTGCTGGTGAGATCTCCGATTCTGATGAAGAGGATCGGCAGGGTCGCTCGGCTTCGCTTTCAGGCCACGTGGATGCTCTTATTGGAGCCATGCGGGAAGTGTTATAGCTGTCTGAAGAGGTGACGAGGCCGGGCAAGTCGGCCCGGCTGTATCAGGAGTCGCGTCGGGCTCGTTCGACACTGCCAGCGCACGATGAACTTAACGAGGCGGTGGAGAGAGAATGCCTGTGTCCGGATAAGCGCTTCCAAGGGATGCGGTTTTTTGATGCCCTGTATCCCTGCTCCACAGAGACGATCGCTAATTGGGTCCCCTCTCCTGAAGTGGACGTGCCATTGTCTCAGCTGAGCAAATCTTCTTTGCTTCCGGTTAAAGGGAAGGCGAGTCTACAGGATCCGCTGGACAGAAGGACGGAGTTAGCGGCGAAGTCCATCTACGAGGCCGTGGGTCATGGATTCCGAGCGGCTTTGGGGGCCATGTGGGGACAGCCTGTACATCTAGTGCACTAGTTAGGCGTTGGGCCAGATGGTGATGCTGAGCAGTGTCTGCCCTGGCTGGACCAGAATGGGAGACCACAGAATCCACAGATGATTCTGACCCAATTTCATGCCCAGCACATGCCTGACACCTAACATTATACTGGTGAGGCTTCCCTGAGATGGTTGGATCAGCTGCGGTCAGCATGGCAAGATGGGACTCCGCTGTCTGACGTGGAAAGGCTCTTCCAGCTGTTGGAAGAGGTGGCCCGATATAGCAGAGACGCAGTGCTGGATACTACTTTGTTTCTGTCCAGGGCTCAAGCCTCGGCCGTCACAGTCAGTAGAGCACTGTGGCTCAAACAGTGGACTGGAGACGCAGTATCCAAACAAGGTTTGCTTACTCTGGCGTACAAGGGCGGTCTGCTTTTTGGTTCGGACCTCACGGAGCTGATTGCTAAGGCCAAGGATGTGGCTTTGCCACAGCGGAAAGCAGCGGCCTCTACGTCTGACAGGTCAAGTGCCGGTAGTGGTCGTCGGTCCTTTCGACCCAGGGGACGATTCGATCAGCCCTCTTGGAGATTGGGTCGTCCCTCGTCTTCCGGTAAGAAGTCCACCCAGAAATCCCGTACTCCCTGGAAACAGCATTTCCGTCGGGACAAAAGGGAGGCTGACAAAAAGCCCGCTAAGGCGGACTGACGCCAGGATCCCTCTCGAGGGCTCTCGGGTGGGAGGTCGGCTGCTACAATTCGGGTCGGTTTGGGCGTCCCACGAATCGGACGCCTGGGTCACACGGGTTGTGTCAGCGGGCTATTTCATAGAGTTTCACTCTCTACCCCCGGACAGGTTTCGTCAGTCTCGCATCCCGTCCGTGCCCAAGCTGGCTGCTGCTCTGCTGCGGGAGGTCAACTCTCTTCTGCAGCAGGGTGTAGTGGTTCCGTTTCCGCCGGAGGACCGGGGAAGGGGGTTTTTACTCTAACCTTTTTGTGGTCCCCAAAAAAGGAGGACAAGTTTCATCCCATTCTGGACCTCAAGGATTTGAATCTTCATGTCCGAATCCGGAAATTCCGTATGGAGTGTCTTCGCTCCGTCGTGGCGGCCTTGTCGCAGTACGATTTTTTGGTGTCGATCGACATCCGCGACGTGTATTTGCATGTCCCTGTTGGCAGGGCTCACCAGTGCTTCCTGCGTTTCGCCGTAGGGCAGGCCCATTACCAATTTGTGGCCCTACCTTTCGGGTTGGTCTCGGCGCCCAGGGTTTTTACAAAGGTTCTGGCGCCGCTCATGGCGCTCCTTCGAAAGCAAGGAGTTCCGATTCTCCCCTACCTGGACGACCTGTTAATTGTGGCGCCCACAGCGGAGGAGGCAGTGACAGCTCGCGATCTCTCCCTTCAGCACCTGGAAGACTTCGGGTGGCTGGTCAATTGGAAGAAGTCGTCATTGGAGCCGTCGCAGTCAATCCTGTTCTTGGGGATGCATTTCGACACCGTACGGGCAGTGGTGTCCCTCCCTCCGGACAAACAAGCGAACCTTCGTCACCACGTCCAGGCTATGAGGTCGGTGAGGGCGATGTCCCTTCGGAAGTGCATGCGCCTTCTGGGTCTGATGGTGGCAGCAATGGAAGCGGTGCCGTTTGCACAATTTCATTCCCGGGATCTCCAAGATCTTATTCTGACCCGTTGGGACCGATCGCCGACTTCGCTGGATCGCTGTGTCGTCATCTCCCGCAGGGTGCGAGAGTCTCTTGGATGGTGGTTACGTCTGGAGGCTCTATCCCTGGGGAAATCCCTTCTTCTCCCACGGTGGTCGGTGATTACCACCGATGCCAGCCTGACTGGCTGGGGGGGGGGGGTTTGGAACGACCTCTGGGTTCAGGGGGTCTGGTCGTCAGAGGAGTCATCTCTGCCAATCAACATTCTGGAGTTGAGAGCAATATTTCTCTGCCTCCGACATTGGACGGTCCCTTTGAGCGGTCTGCCGGTCCGGATTCAGACGGACAATGCGACAGCTGTCGCGTATATCAACCATCAGGGCGGGACGAGGAGTTCCAGACTCATGATGGAGGTCTCTCGGATCCTGCTTTGGGCCGAGTTCAGGGTTCCAGTCATCTCCGCGTTTCACATCCCGGGTGTGCTGAATATCTCGGCGGACTTCCTCAGTCGCGAGCGGGTAGATCCCGGAGAATAGAGTCTTCATCCGGAGGTTTTTACTCTGCTGTGCTCCCGTTGGGGGACTCCCCAAGTGGACTTGATGGCATCCAGGCTGAACGCCAAGATTCCGACAATCATGTCCAGGTACAGGGACCCGGAGGCTGTGGCGGTAGATGCTCTAGTGGCCCCGTGGGACCAGTTCGAGCTGATCTATGTGTTTCCGCCGGTATCCTTACTTCCTCTGGTGATCAGGCGGATCAATCTCGAATGAGTATCGGCGATTTTGGTGGCGCCGGATTGGCCGCGGAGGGTGTGGTATTCAACGCTGGTGTCTCTTCTGGCAGCGCCTCCGTTTCCACTGCCTCTTCGCCCGGACCTGTTAACTCAAGGGCCCATTCGTCATCCAGACCTGAAGTCACTTCGTTTGACGGCGTGGCTCTTGAGACCGAAATCTTGACCCGTCGTGGGTTTTCGTCCGAGGTCATTGCCACCTTGCGGGCGGCCAGAGGTCCAGCTACGACTAGTATTTATCACAGAACTTGGGAGGCCTTCTATTCATGGTGTTCTGGATCGTCAAGGAACCCGAGGGTTTTTTCCATTCCCAACTTCTTGGCCTTTCTGCAATGTGGTCTGGTCAAGGGTCTAGCAGTTAGTACCTTGCGGGGTCAGGTCTCTGCACTATCCGGGCTTTTTCGGAAGGCTATTGCCTCACGCAGGGATGTGCGTTCATTTTTTCGCGGGGTTGCACATCAGTTTCCGCCTCGGAGGGCGGTTGTGGCTCCTTGGCGGCTCAATTTAGTTTTGGAGGCTCTTCAGCATGGGCCGTTTGAGCCTATGGATTCAGCTACGCTTTACTTGCTTTCTTGGAAGGTGGCCTTCCTGGTGGCGGTCACCTCTTTAAGAAGGGTTTCGGAGTTGGCGGCACTGTCTTGCTCGCCCCCTTTTTTGGAATTCCACCCGGATCGTGTGGCGCTTCGTACCCGTGGAGATTTTTTACCTAAAGTGGTGTCGCGTTTTCCACCTCAATCAGGACATCCTGTTGCCTTCCCTCTGTCCGAAACCAAAGAGTCTGAAGGAGCGGGCCTTGCACTCGTTTGATTTGGTGCGGGCATTGAAGTTCTATCTTTCAATCACGCAAGGGTTTCGAAAATCGGATTCTCTGTTTGTGATTCCTGCTGGTCGTCGCCGTGGTCAGCGGGCTTCCAAGGACACTATAGCTCGGTGGATATGTTCGGCTATCCTGGAGGCGTACCGGCTCAAGGGCGAGCCTTGTCCAGTTAAGGTTCAAGCTCATTCCACGAGAGCAGTTGGTTCGTCGTGGGCTTTTCGTCAGGGGGCTTCGGCAGCGCAGCTCTGCCGGGCGGCTACCTGGTGCTCCGTTCACACTTTTACTAAATTTTATAAAGTGAACGTGAGTGCTTCCGCCAATGCGGCCTTGGGACGCAGGGTCCTGCAGGCGGCAGTGGTTTAGGTTATCTCTTTATTTTTTGTTCGGCGCTTGTTGCGCACTTGCCTAAGTTGTTGGGGTGTTGGCGATCCTGCCACTGTTTCCCACCCTTGAGTTTTGGACTGCTTTGGGACTTCCCACTAGTAATGGATCTGTGTCTCCCTTCCTTCCCTTCTGCTGCTGAAAGACGGATTTTGGTAAGACCTTACCTGTAAAATCCTTTTCAGCGAAGGAAGGAAGGGAGACACAGCACCCTCCCATGGCAGAAGTGTATTATGGTTTTTCTAGATGCGGCGCGACTCCCTCCTGATGGCGGTCATCTGGTCTGGGGTTGGCGCACTAGGGCTCTGTTCCAGCATTGCCAGCTCATCGCAGTTGTCAGGTCCAGTAAATAGTGCCTGGGACTGTGTGTTTTCATGCTGTTATATACATAACCTGTTCTCTCACATTTATGAATTTTCAGAAGGGGTTGTGTTGTTCCCCTGGTGTTGTCTGCTCTTCCTTAGCTTGTGTACGGACTGGAGAACATGGGAGTAGGAGGAGCCTAAGCTGGAGGGGCCGGTTGTCACTTTTTCTAAATCTGAGGTGAACTATCCTGTGGGGCTCCGCCTACCCCCACTAGTAATGGATCTGTGTCTCCCTTCCTTCCTTCGCTGAAAAGGATTTTACAGGTAAGGTCTTACCAAAATCCGTCTTTTTCTCGTTTTACCCTATAGCCTATTTACACTCCACTTCTCAGCAGCTCTCGTTTATAATCTTTCAGTGTAAATGCATATTAAGTCTCAGCATTGGCTTACCCTGCCTGTTCTGTAGAGATTCTCAGCAGCCATCTTATTATCATCACAGACAGGATTAAAATAAAAGGTAACATCTTGTCATATAGATAATACAGGATCCACCATTCACAAAAGGCGATGGTCTCAGCTGACCTTCTTCCCCCTCTCTGCACAATGACCTCTGCACAGGTCAGAGAGCATGCCTATAACCCAGTGAACATCCACAGTCTAAAGTGGTCCATATATCCACTGTAAGGCTTATCAGCTCAGGTAATATTGCCGCCTGATCATTTAGAGAGAATACAATTAGAAAAATCTTGACAATCAGAAATTAAAAACCTATTGATAAAAAAGAATATAAATGTCTGGTTTTAATAATTACAGAAATTTCTAGCTGATATATTCCTTAACATGATCAACACTCGTATAAGACGTAGATAGTACTCGGACCTCACAAGTGACCGTGGTCAGATAGTATTTAATCTAAATCACAATTAGTCAGGAAGCAGGAAACCACTAGAATAAAATTCCGCAAGTACAACAAACGTGATTGTATATTATCATGTCGTCACTGAATTTTGGGTCTTCTATCCTTTGGATTACGAGCTCGGAGAGAATGAAGACACAGGACAGGATGTTTGTGTCTAAACATACTCTAAAAACTTTATTACAAAACACAGGGCTAATATACACCCTAAAGGCAGGAAACGGATTTGCCATATATGGTTCGATTATACAGTTTAGCTGAACAAGCGAAAAAAACTAGTTTCTGTATGCTTTAAAATATTTAATTAGACTTATCTAGTTAGCAAGGTCATTTCATCTTTCTGCAAGAACACATTATTGCTACAAGAAGAAACATCTGGCCAGGGAGAATCACGTTATCTTTTTAGCAAGGACACGCTATTGATACAAGAAGGAACATTTCAGCTTGCTGTTTTTTTACCTAAAATAACTGTCAGACTTATATAGCATAGATGGGGCCTTTAAACTTGAGGGACTCCATCTTCTGCTATAACATTCCATCCTTTTGTTCCTTCATTTATCAATACGAATTTCTATGTTTTCTTTTAGTACAACGCTGAATACACATTAAAAAAAGCTTAAAAACCAAATAAACCGCAAGACACATTAGCAAAACCTGTAAAATAGCTTGTACTATACCAGCCAACCACCCACCAATACCTTTAAACCAATTTGCGGGATTTAGAAAGGAAAATCTCTGTGTGGAATTATTGGCCAAAGTATCTGAACAGTTCACTCAAAAGTTTATCTCTTCCCATGAGACTGGGACAGCGAGAAAGGGTATGCTAGTGGACGTCACAGGGGCATGTGTACATATCCAACAATTAGCAATGGTCTGGTTTTGCTCCTTTAGTCCATCGATTAGAGCAAGATGGTGTCTAATGAATCTATTGTCGTCTCCATCCATGGTGCCTAACCTAGTCCATGCACCTGTGGTCGCAAGGATGCAGGTAAGTATAAACAATGTCATCAGTCTTTGTCCGCTGGTTCTCCTAGTATCTTTTTGCAATGGGATGCGTGGATCCAGGTCTCTTTTCCCTCTAACTTAACGGCTGTGCTTGTGGTCAGCAGAACTTGAAAGGGTCCATCAAACCGTGGATCTAGGCTTTTCCTCACGTGTCTTTTTATAACCACCCAGTCTCCAGGTTGCAGCGTATGGCTGCTAGAGTCTTGATCTGGATCTGGAAGAGAACTGAAGACATTATCATGTACTTGCTTAATCTTTTTGTGTAAAGTCCTCACATAGGAACTTAGCACATGGTTGTTCATTTCTAATGCTTGCGGATAGAAACACCCTAGGCTGGGTACGTTGCCAAACAATATCTCATATGGAGAGAGTCCAGTCTTTCTATTAGGCGTGTATCTTACTGAAAACAGAGCAAGTGGTAAACAGTCCGGCCATGGTTTTCCTGTCTCAGCCATGGCTTTCTGAATTTTTAATTTCAATGTCCCATTCAGTCTTTCCACTTTACCACTACTTTGTGGGTGATATGGGGTATGGAATGCTTGTTGAATTCCTAGAGCTGACATGACTTCATTCATTATTTCACCTGTGAAGTGTGTACCTCTGTCACTCTCAATTACCTCTGGTACCCCATACCTGCAGACCACCTCCGCAAGCAGTTTCTTTGCGGTTGCCGCAGCCGTGGCTTTGGCAATCGGGAAAGCCTCTGGCCATCCTGAGAACAAATCAATACAAACCAACACATATTCCCATGATCCTGACTTTGGCAGCTGAATATAATCAATTTGCAGTCTCTCGAATGGATAGAGGGGCCGGGGGGTGTGTTTGGGTGGTGTTTTAACTACTCTACCCTGATTATGTGTAGCACATATCATGCACCCTTGTACCAGGTTTTCAATACAGGTGGAGAATCCTGGTGCCACCCAATGTTTCTGCATCACACTCATCACACCCGTTTTAGATTGGTGTGTCGGCCCATGTAGTATCTGGGCAGCTGCTGGGTACAGTGCCCTTGGAAGTCATCGTCGTGTCCCTTTCCCCCATACCCCATTTGCTTCATTCAGGCATGCACCTTCCTTTAACCACTTATCAACCTCCTCCTTTTGAGCCTGAGCCTGCATTTGGGATAAGATGTCCTCCGACACAAAGGGGTTTTTAGGGGCACTTAACTGACGTACTGTTGACCCTTGTTGCGGCTTACAGGCTGCTGTTTTTGCCGCTGCATCTGCCATCGCATTTCCTCTGCTTACCTGGTCGGTGCGTCTGGTATGTGCTCTTACCTTTATGACAGCTACTTGTTTAGGTAGTTGTAGCGCATCAATTAACTGCTGGACCGCATAAGCATTCTTAATGGGGTGTCCTGCTGCCGTCAGGAAACCTCTTGACTTCCATATTGGACCAAAATCATGCGATATACCGAATGCGTACCTAGAATCTGTGTAAATGTTAACAATACTACCTTCCGCTAGTTTACAGGCCTCGGTTAGGGCCCTAAGTTCAGCTTCTTGAGCCGACTGGTGTGGGAGCATTGGTTCTGCCTTGATTACTGCATTGAGGGAGACAACTGCATATCCAGTATGGAAGGTACCTGAATCGTCCTGATGACGGGATCCATCTACAAAAAATTCAAAATCTGCATTTTGTAATTCATGTTCAAATCCAGTAGGTAAACCTGCCGTTTCTTGTGCCATCATTTGTACACAGTCATGAGGAACTTCCTCTCTTGGATCTTCCTTAAAAAGCACAGTACCTGACTCCTCCTTTAGATCCGAGAGAGGTAACAAAGTTGCTGGATTCAGGGTAGTACACCTCTGTAAAGAAACATTGGGAGGCATTAACAGTGCACATTGTAACCTGAGATGACGTGCTGCTGAGAGGTGAGCGGGTTGCACTTGATTCAATATAGTGTAGACATCATGAGGTGTTAGAACGGTGAGCGGGTGGTCAAGAACAATGTCTGCGGATTTATGGAGTAATAGTCCAACAGCATGCAGAGCACGTACACAGGATGGTGCACCTCTGGCTACCGCATCCAATCTGCCACGAAAGTAGGCAACAGGTCTCTGATTATCACCATGTGTTTGAGTTAAAACTCCTGCTGCATGTCCAGCTTGTTCATGAAGGTACAGAGTAAATGGGAGCTCATAATTAGGGGTACCCAAAGCTGGAGCGGCCAAAATATGGTTCTTGAGAGAATAAAAACAGTCTATTGCCTCTGATGTTAGTACAAAAGGTGTTGGGGTAAGACAGTCATAGAGGGGCTGCATTAAAACAGAGATGGCATGAATCCACTGTCTGCAATAGGAAACAAGTCCAAGAAAAGTTCTGAGGGCTGCAACATTAATGGGGACGGTGAATGCCTGTACTGCTTGTTTGCGTGCATTTGTTAAATGACGAGCTCCTGGTGTAATGCAATGTCCCAAAAAGGTGACTGAAGATTTACAAAACTGAAGCTTATCTTTCGATGCCTTGCAGCCAGCGTGATAGAGAAACAACATAAGCGATATAGTTGCACTATGACATTGTTTCCTGGAGGGGGCACAAATGAGCAGGTCATCGACATATTGCAGAACAACGATATGTGGTTCAGACCATCCCTCCAGTATTTCCTGCAGGCTTGCAGTGTACATTGTGGGTGAATTCTGGGCACCCTGTGGCAACACTGTCCATGTATATTGACTACCCTGGAATGTGAAAGCAAACAGGTACTGGCAGTCAGGATGTAATGGTACACTGAAAAATGCATTTGCCAAATAAACCACTGAAAAGCAAAGAGAATTAGAAGGTATCTGTGACAGAAGAGTATGCGGGTTGGGCACAACTGGTGTTAGAAGTTCTGTGGCTTTGTTAACCAACCGGAGGTCATGGACCATTCTATATGCGGCTGGTTGTCCTGGCACGCTCTTTTTCTTTACTGGGAACAGGGGAGTGTTGCAAGGGGACTGGGTTTTGACTAGGACTCCTCTCTGTAGTAATTTTTGGACCTGCTGGGCTATGGCATTCTCCTGAGCCGAGCTAAGGGGATACTGCTTCTGTTGAGGCAAGATGGCTCCTGGTTTTAATTTCACCATTACTGGTTGAACTCTTAACCTACCAACATCTGTTTTGCCTGAGGCCCAAAAATCATGTGGTACAGCCTGCTCCAATATCGGGGGAAACTCATTTGTCTCTTCTATGCTGGCAATATCTAGTGACATAATTTTGCAAAGGGTACTTGGTTTTAAACCTGGGGTCATGGTGACAGTGCCATCGGGATGATACTCAATATGTGCTTGTAATTGGGACAACACATCATTTCCCAAAAGGTTACATTGGCCTCGGGGCGATACCATGAGCTGGCTATGTACAGTAGCTCCTTGAATTTGCAGGGGAATTCTTTTAGTGACAGGAAGCAGGACAGACGGGGAATTGAAGGGGGTGGCAATGACATAATGTGAAAAATCAGTGTCAGTATATGGCCAATCACCTTGCGTAGTTACTGAATTGTCGGCCCCCGTATCTACTTGGAAATCGATTTCATGTCCCCCTGGTAGGTTCACCTGAACTATACAACTGGGAGTTGGGGGTAAGGAGATGAGGGGGTTCATGTGCAAGCTTCCCTCATCCTATGGGGGCGTTGTTTGGTCGGCTGGAGGACCCGTACTCTGAGCATTTGGATACGGGTTGGTCCTACAGTTCTTTCTAAAATGTCCTGGCTTTTTACATCCGTAACATAGTCTCTGTCCTTCTCCTTCAGTCTGTCCTCTGCCTCTGTTGTTTCTGGGGGTCGTCTCTACTATATGTATTCTGGCAGCTCTTTTTGCCTGCGCTATGTCATGCTGTGCCCCCTGAGCTATTCTAGCTAAATCTTCTGCCTTCACTGATCTCCAGTCCAGTCTACTTGCTTTTACCTTCTCTGCAATCTCTTTCTTTAGTCCATTCATGAAAGCACTTGCTAATACCCTCTCACTAGTCTTATTCCCGGGGTTGAACCCCATTTCTGACCAGGTTTTCTTTAGTGCATAGAAATAATCCTTAGGATCTTCCTCCTTTCCCTGCACTCTATCTTCTAGTGTAACTTGCTTTTCTGCTTGCCTGTCTTGACATGCTTTTACCAACGCTGCTGCGAATAGGACTCCAGCTGCTGCATCATTAGATTCTGCATCTACGGGTCCGGTCCTATTGGCATACTGTTTTTTTGTCTCATCTATCAACCTATCATAGCGGGCTTCATCTGCCAATTTTCCCTTAATTACCCCCTGCAGATCTATTCTAGTGGCATGATACGTATCCTGTATGGTGGTGATCATTCTAGCAAAACCCATAGGGGACTGGGACGGATCTGGCAGCTGGGAGATCAGTGCCAACTGCTCTGAAGGACTCCATGGTCTATACATTAACATTGTACGAGCTTCCTGACCTGGAACCACTGCATCCCCCCCTGCTGCTGCTGCTGCTGGTGCTCCTGGCACAACTACCGTCCTCATTGGGAATAGACTAGCTGGGTGGGGTCTCGGTCCTCCACATGCCACACAGATGTCTACTGTCAAGGGGTTCTGTTGTCCACATCTGGGGCAAACCCAACATTTAGGTTCCTGGGAATTCTGGTACTGGGGTGGGGGTGACGTCGGGAGCGGACAGGGAGGAAAATCTGTCATTCCAGTTTTTGTCAGTCTGTAACGTCCGTCTCCTAATTCTTCAATCTTTCCTTCAAAATAAGCGCATGCATTCATCCATACATCTACTGTCTTCAACAGACCCTTATCTTTCAACCATCCATGATAGGAGTTAAAGAAGGATTTCCATTTCTCTCCATTCATCTCTCCATTCTCATTCATTCCCGCTTTACACAATATTTTGTCAATTCCAATCAGTGCCTGTTTCCCTTCTCTGCGTACCACTAAGTCTTTGGCTATAATGCCTTCCTTGGCATTTTGGTTCCCCATTTTTTTCGGTTCTCCTCACCTAGAAGAGACTCCTCAGTCACTTAGACAATGGGCCACAAAGGTTTCTGAACCATTCCACTACTAGCCTCTCTAGGACTTATACGCCAACCAGAAAAACAGACCAAAAACATCAATCCCGGGACACATCCACAACACAATCATCGGATCCATACTTTCATTAAATTCTCCAAAGGATAGAAGGCAGGACTGTCAATTTATCTGAGGGATTCTACTGGTTCAAAGGGACCTGAGCCAGACAACAATCTGTTGAATTACCTGGGGAGCAGACCGCTCGGGGGTGAGGGAGTCTCTTCTATGCAGTGATATAATTAGGTAGAATATAACAGTTATTCTTACCTCAGCGCTGTATATATCACCAACAGAGAGCTTCACTCGTCCCACGTCTCGGACCGGTCGAGCACCCTTGGGTATATTAACTCAAGGTCCCTGTTCGAGGCGCCAGCTGTCGTCACTGAATTTTGGGTCTTCTATCCTTTGGATTACGAGCTCGGAGAGAATGAAGACACAGGACAGGATGTTTGTGTCTAAACATACTCTAAAAACTTTATTACAAAACACAGGGCTAATATACACCCTAAAGGCAGGAAACGGATTTGCCATATATGGTTCGATTATACAGTTTAGCTGAACAAGTGAAAAAAACTAGTTTCTGTATGCTTTAAAATATTTAATTAGACTTATCTAGTTAGCAAGGTCATTTCATCTTTCTGCAAGAACACATTATTACTACAAGAAGAAACATCTGGCCAGGGAGAATCACGTTATCTTTTTAGCAAGGACACGCTATTGATACAAGAAGGAACATTTCAGCTTGCTGTTTTTTTACCTAAAATAACTGTCAGACTTATATAGCATAGATGGGGCCTTTAAACTTGAGGGACTCCATCTTCTGCTATAACAATCATTAGGCTATATTTAGTAGCTTTACCGAGAATTCTATAATAAAGGCTCAGTGGTCAATGTTCTCGTGTATAAAACATTCACATAACATAAAAATAAGTAACAATGCATAACACTGACGTGGTAAATATAAAGCTTCCTCCTAAAAGGAAAACCCCACGCGGGGAGAGGACCACATCTGAAGACTCGACAATGACACATTATGATGGAATGATCATCTCGGAGCTTCTCCTGCTGAGCCTTCACCTCTTTCCAGGACATCGAGGAAAAAAAGAAAATACCTGACTATTCAAGGAACCATTCCTGAATAATTCTTAGTATTCTGGGATATTTGGCTGCATCCGTTCTTTATGGAAATAAGGATCTACAAAAGCCAAACTGTTGTAAAATGCAGCAAATGTTCTATTGTGTGGTATACTGGGATCTATGGGGGCTTCAAACTCTGGGGTGACCATTATAAAGCAGCACAGAGCCCATTGTATAAACTCTACTGGTATATTTAGCTGTATTAGAACCAAAATATCTAACTGAAGGCCCACCATACATATTAGACTAATGTTGACCTATCCCACCGATATTGACAGATTCAGCTGAAACTCAAATGTGTATGGGGGCCCAGACAACTGATTGTTGGGGAAGTTAAAGGGGTATTCCTATCTCCAAGATCCTATCCCAATATGTAGTAGGTGTAATAATAATATTAGCAAATACCTCCAATTAGAAATGTAGTATAGTCCTTCTGATTAGCAATGTTGCTTACCCCATGTGCAAGGCATTGCAGTAGCTTAGGCATCCATGGTTACGACCACACATAGTTACGCTTAGTGGTCGTAACAATGAATACCTAAGCTACTGCAATGCCCTGCACATGGGGTAAGTGACATAGCTAGTCAGAAGAACTATCCTACATTTATAATTGTAGGTATTTGCTAATATTATTACACCTACTACATATTGGGATAGGATTTTGGAGATGAGAATACCTCTAAAGTGTCCGACATGTCCGATTTTGAACTATTGATCCTTCTGTTTCCCTGGAGATAGCTTATCACCAAAGATGTAGGACTGCGGTTCTCTTATAGAGAACACAGAGACACTCGGCTGAAGTACTCTTGTGTATGGGACAACGCTTTACTGTTGGAATTGCTGTGGCATATGAGAGGAGACTGACTATGAGCATCACTATCACGGTGAAAATATTTAGGATTTTTAAAGTCCTAATTTTAGGAGGTCCAAGTCCTAAAAAAATATTATTAACCAGGAACAATGTATTATTTAGAAAAAGACTCATCCATCGCCTGATTGGATTGTTTATAGTCATCTCATCTGCCCATGTAAACAGGACGTGCTGCCGACAATAAGCAACCATCTTGGTACACTTTGTATCGGCCCTTTTGAAAAGGCTTTATATGAGCACCGGTGGACTTGTTAGTGGGGTTGTGGTCTGACGCTGATGATTGGCCACACTATCTATCAGTATTCGGTCAGTATTTTTTCTCAGGAGTGGGAGCCAAAACCAGGTGTGGAACAATCAGAGAAACGGTCTAATAGAAACAAGTCACCAATTCTGCATTTATCACCCACTCCTGGTTTTGGCTCCGGCTCCTGAGAAAAAATACTGACCGATTACTGATAGTGGGGCCGTGGCCTCAGGCCACAAGTCCACAGTGCATGACCGTGCTCATTCATGTGTATTTGTACATGTGAGATCTGAAATGAACGTGAACGACTGTGACCTGTTTGGTGAGATAAAGGTTACTGACGCACTTGATCTAAACTTAGTCCCGCAGTCCGGCTTCACCCATTTTTTTCCTACAGATCATATTACCTGAACTTATCATGTGTCTTCCCAGGCTGTAAACAGAGAGGAGGCAGTACATTGTAAAGACGAGGCCTACAGCGTCCAAAGCCCAAACCCGAGAAGCCAACAACTAATCTGTCATGTGTACAAATACATTCCACCCCTCTGTTATCCTGATCAGACAAGGAGCTCACATGGCTCATTACAGGACGGGACGGAAATTCTCTTAAAGTGATCTACACCTCCGACATTAAATGTGACGATACGTTTCTAATGTCTAGACGGAGTGAGCCGTCTTTCTTTTTGACGAAGAAGAAGCCTGCTCCCGCCGGGGAGGTAGATTTCCGGATAAATCCCCGGGCCAGATTCTCCTCAATATATTCAGACATGGACCGGGTCTCAGCAGCGGACAAAGGGTAAAAACGCCCACGGGGAGGAGTAGCGCCAGGTATCAGGTCGATTGGGCAATCGTATGGTCTATGAGGGGGTAATGTCTCTGCTTCTCTTTTATTAAAGACATCCGCATAAGACCAATAGGGAACCTGTAGGCCGGGTAGATTGGCTGGGGTAGGAGAAGGACAGGCAGGAAGAACGGGAACTAAACAAGTCTTATGGCAGTCCTCTCCCCAGCGAAGGACTTCTCCGGTCTGCCAATCAAGCACGGGTGCATGTTTCTGGAGCCAAGGTAGGCCTAGCAAGAGGGCGTGAGAGAGTCCAGGCAGAACATGGAAGAAGATGCTCTCAGAGTGCAGCATTCCCACCTGCAGAGTTATGGATTCAGTGATGAGTTGAATGGGATGCGGTAAGAGACCCCCATCCACGGAGGCGACAGATAAGGGTACAGCCAGGGGTTTGGTGGGAATGTGGTATTTCTCTACCAGGGATAGAGAAATGAGATTTCCGGCAGCTCCAGAGTCAAGTTGAGCTAGTTCACAGAAACTGTTCTCCCCGCAGATGATAGAGACCGACAGCATCAGAGATGGAGAGGGTTTACTCTTGTCTAGGACGACTTCTCTGAGCGATCCTAGACACAGGCGTTTCCCGACCTCTCCAGGCAGGAACGGATCCGGTGCTCCTTACTGCCACAGTAGAAGCAGCTCCCCTCGGCACGGCGTAATTCTTGACGGGTTTTGACCATCTTGGTCTGGTCGACCTGCATAGGCTCGGGTGAGTGCGCCTGAGGAGGAACGGAGGAAGTGACGGGTTTCTGAAAGGTAGGGGCAAGGCGTGGAAACCTCCTCTCACGGGTGACCTCTTTGGTGCGCTCCTGGAACCGGATGTCAATCCGGGTGGCGAGTGTTATTAAGTCGTCGAGAGTGGTAGGAATGTCCCGACCGGCGAGTTCATCTTTAATACGGCCGAACAGACTCTCCCAGAAAACGGACACCAGGGCGTCGTTATCCCAGGCAAGCTCCGAAGCAAGAGTACGGAACCGTATGGCATATTGGCCCACGGTGAGACTTCCTTGACGGAGGCGTAGCAGAGATGAGGCGGATGAGGTCTTCCGTCCTGGTTCGTCGAAGACTTTCCGGAAAGCCGTGAGAAAGGCTGGCAGGTTGGACACCAGGGAATCTCCTCTCTCCCATAGAGGATTTAGCCAAGCCAGCGCCTCCCCCGTGAGATGGGACATGATGAAGGCTACTTTGGCTCAGTCGGTGGAAAACTGATGTGCCAAAAGTTCGAAGTGCAGAGTGCACTGGTTAGTGAAGCCCCGTGCCTGACCGGGATCTCCGCCAAAACGAGGCGGGGCGGAGAGACGGGGACCGGGAAGGGATGCTATGGTATTGCTGTGCAGCGGCGGCGCCGGGGTAGTAAGTGTGCGAGTGGAAGCAGCTCCCGATGAGACAGTCAGTGTGTCCAGGCGAGAGTTAACACTACGCAGGTGACTCAGGATGGACTCCTGTTGGGACCTCTGACGGGAAAGTTCATGACATAGGTCCGAGAGCGAGGGAGCTTGGGTGCCACCGGGTTCCATGGCCTGAGCAAACTGTAACGGGTGTGGGAGGTGGAACCTCTGAGCTACTATACAAAGGGTAGTCCTTGTAAGGAAGCGGGTGGCTCCCAGGGAAGGCGGGTAGGTAGACACTGCAAGTGACAAGGACAGTCTCGGTAGAAGGGCAGGGCGGTCACAGCAAGTGACGGGGACAGTCTCTTGACAGGCGGGTGGTCACGGCAAGTAACGGCTAAGCCTCCAGGTAGGCTAGCAGGCAGGTAGCAGGTGAGTGCTCCCAGGTGAGCGAGTAAGAGTCTCTGGACAGGCAGGTGGTCACAGCAAGTGACTGCTAAGCCTCCAGGTAGGCTAGCAGGCAGGTAGCAGGAGAGCGCTCCCAGGTGAGCGGGTGAGAGTCTCTGGACAGGCAGGTGGTCACAGCAAGTGACGGCTAAGCCTCCAGGTAGGCTAGCAGGCGGGTAGCAGGTAAGCACTCCCAGGTGAGCGCTCCCAGGTGAGCGCTCCCAGGTGAGCGGGTAAGAGTCTCTGGACAGGCAGGCAGGTATCTGGCAGGTAGTTCCTGGTCCGCAGGCGGACTGATCCATAGACAGACTGGCAGGTGCTGGTAGGCAGACTGTCAGACCACAGGATTGCAAGCAGGTAGACAGAAATCAGGCATATATCAGGCAGGTATCAGGCAACGGGACCTGAGGGCTGAAGCAGAGTTGAAAGGCTTTGCAAAAACAGAGCTTGGGCACCTCCATTTTGGAGGAGGTGCCTTATATATGGTGAGGTCCTCCGGCCATTGGCCGGGGACTCCTTAGGACGGCGCGCGCGGCCCCTTTAAGAGAGAGGGAGCGCGCGCGCGCCCTAAGCACCTTGACCGGGAAGCAGCGTGCGCTGCCAGCAGAGCGGGAGGAAGACGCCGGGCACGGAGCGGAGAGGTGAGGGGAACGGCGTCCCAGCCTAGCAGGAGGCAGGGACGCCGACGCTACAGTCGTCACGTGATTGTGGCAGCCGTCACGTGCTGGTATAACACGCTGCAATTAGAAATGGGAATCGGCACAGGAGTCACAATATAAAGTCAGTGCTGGTAGTAACACAAGAATCCAACAAGCCGAGCGTCCACACGTCGTCCAACAGCCCAACATGGATGATGAGAAGCTGCAGGACGTCACATAATCCGCGATATTCAGGCAGAGAACACAAACCGCAATGTGCTGCCACCGACATCTTCATCAGCTCAAGAGGAGGCGACTGTGTAAGAACATCACCGTTTTGTTTTCCCCCCTGAATATCGTGGATTATTAGATGACTGATGTTCTGCTACTTTTTCTTTTTGAAGTTGTCTACACACATAATGGCTGCAGAGGACTGAGAGAAAGTCCACAGGGAACAAAACAGAAGTCGGGAACAGAAGGGGAGACGAGGGCTGAGCCACTTACACAGACAGAAAGCTGAGGAGGACATGTTATTACTCCAGGATCTGCTCCATTCATTCCTTATGTGGCATCCAAGTGCTGAGCTCGGCTTTTTCCAGAGCCCCATAGAGAATGAATGGAGCTGCAGTTGTTCCCTGACTTTCCGTTCCTTCCCGATCAGACGATGGTTCGCAGTGGTCAGACCCCACGATCAGTAAGTGATCACTGAGCCTGTGGATAAGTGATAACTAAAGTTGACAAATCCCCAGGCCCGGATGGGATACACCCGCGAGTACTGCAGGAATTAAGTAATGTCATAGATAGACCATTATTTTTAATCTTTAAAGATTCCATAATAACAGGGTCTGTACCACAGGACTGGCGTATAGCAAATGTGGTGCCAATATTCAAAAAGGGGACAGAAACCGAACTTGGAAATTATAGGCCGGTAAGCTTAACCTCTACTGAGGGAAAAATCCTGGAGGGTTTCCTAAGAGATTCTATAATAGAGTATCTGAAGAAGAATAGCCTCATGACCCAATATCAACATGGGTTTACAAGGGACCGTTCCTGTCAGACTAATCTGATCAGTTTTTATGAGGAGGCAAGTTCTGGACTGGACCAAGGAAATGCAGTGGATGTTGTGTATATGGACTTTTCAAAAGCTTTTGATACGGTTCCACACAAAAGGTTGATACATAAAATGAGAACAATGGGGATAGGGGAAAATATATGTATGTGGGTTAAGAATTGGTTCAGTGATAGGAAACAAAGGGTGGTTATTAATGGAAAACACTCAGACTAGGTCTCATTTAACAGTGGGGTACCACAGGGGTCAGTATTGGGCCCCCTTCTTTTTAACATATTTATTAATGACCTTGTAGGGGGCATACAGAGTACTATTTCAATATTTGCAGATGACACTAAACTCTGCAGGGTAATCAATACAGAGGAGGACAATTTTATATTACAGGAGGATCTATGTAAACTAGAAGCTTGGGCTGATAAATGGCAAATGAGCTTTAATGGGGATAAATGTAAGGTAATGCACTTGGGCAGAGGAAATAAAATGTATAATTATATGCTTAATTGTAAAACACTGGATAAATCTGTCACTGAAAAAGACCTGGGTGTATTGGTGGACGACAAGCTCATGTTTAGTGGCCAGTGTCAGGCAGCTGCTGCAAAGGCAAATAAAATAATGGGATGCGTTAAAAGAGGCATAGATGCTCATGAGGAGAAGATAATTTTACCTCTATACAAGTCATTAGTGCGACCACACTTAGAATACTGTGTACAGTTCTGGTCTCCGGTGTATAAGAAAGACATAGCTGAACTAGAGCGGGTGCAGAGAAGAGCGACCAAGGTTATTAGAGGACTGGGGGGTCTGCAATACCAAGATAGGTTATTACACTTGGGGTTATTTACTGTGGAAAAACGAAGGCTTAGGGGTGATCTTATTACTATGTACAAGTATATGAGGGGACAGTACAAAGACCTTTCTACTGATCTTTTTACTCTGAGGCCATAGACGGGGACAAGGGGGCATCTTCTACGTCTGGAGGAAAGAAGGTTTAATCATAATCACAGACGGGGATTCTTTACTGTAAGAGCAGTGAGACTATGGAGCTCTCTGCCTCATGATGTTGTAATGAGTGATTCACTAATAAAATTTAAGAAGGGCATGGATTCCTTTCTTGAAAAGTATAATATTACAGGTTGCAAAAACTAGATTCCATGATAGGGCGTTGATCCAGGGAACTAGTCTGATTGTCGTATGGAGTCGGGAAGGAATTTTTTTCCCCAATGTGGAGCTTAGTGTTTGCCACAGGGTTTTTTTTTGCCTTCCTCTGGATCAACATGTTAGGCTATGGGTTGAACTAGATGGACTTAGTCTTCCTTCAACCTTAAAAACTATGTTACTATGTATGTAACTTGTTATCTTCAGACATCCCCTCTAAGCAATGGCGCACGCCAGCAGTGAAGGCGGGAGGAGACGCTGGGTACAGGGAAGACTTTACCTCTGGGGGCCACATATAGGGCATGTGAGGGGTGGACACTTCCCGTATTCACCATTACTGAGCCCCCGCTCTGTACCGCTCTTATCTGAGTGCAGGAGACACAGCAGTCACTAATCAGCCACTCTCCGGCACTTGCAGCTGTCCGAGCTCTGCTGTGCCTGTTAGGGGTGAAGTTCGGGTCCTAGGAGGCAGCGACTATGCAGCCTGCAAAGCAGATGACAGCCCGGGTACCACGTCTCCCGATAAATCTCCACCTTGTGAGCTGCTTCTTGTGCAGCAGCCCCATGCAAGTCGCTCCGCTCTCCTCAGCCAGCTCCTGCTGAAGACTGAGCTCCTCTGCCCAATCTAGGAGCCCAATAGCCCTGATCACACCAGTGGTAGCCCAGTGCTGCTGGGGGGGGCAGGGCTAGATCCGATTTACAGATAGCAAACTAATCAGCCCTAGATATTTCTAATAGCTGCAGAGCAGGCGACATAACTCTGACCGGTGTCCTCATAGACCTCTCCTCAGCCGGGACTAATAAGAGCAGTAAGATGGCCGTCATGGGGTCCATTGTTAGATCTCGGCTGCCATAGAAACTCATCGGCACCATGATCGCGCCTCCCTCTCCGGTCTTAAGTGCCTAAATGCTGTGAAAGCCACTGACTGTGTCATATAAGGGGTTAAGCTGCCAGGATCAGGGTTGGCTCCACTGCTGGCGCCTGAGGCAGGAGCGGGACTGTGTTATACCGCCACACGACTGCCGCAGATCTTGTAAGAGTCCTGACTGCACCTGCCTGATGATAATGTGTCCTATAACGCGGGTCCTGGTACCAGACTGCCCTTTACATATTAATCACTAGCAGGGAACCAGTTACTTACAGGTTCTAGTTTCTGATGTGTTTCCAGGACCTGTAGTTATCAACATTTTACCCTTAAGGCCCAGTTATAATATTACTGCAACACTCTCACTACATATGAGGGTCCTGTACCTGTATACCTGCCCTGTGTGCGGCGCAAAAGTATATAACAAAATGTGTGTACACAAATACCTATCTCCTGAATGGTATTACTGCTAGATCTCCTGTACATAGAAATATGAGGTTCTTAGCGCACACTTTGAGCAAATTGTGCGAGCCCATCTGCCACCGTCAAGGCGACCTCTTCAGATGGGTCCCTACACTAACACTACACTAACTTACTAACTGGGACCACCATTTTTAATGTTTATTATTACTGTACTAATGCAATAAATTGTACCTGTTATAATTCATTTTTTAATTAGTTTTATAATTTTTTATTACTCTTGTGTTTATGATAATGGTATTACTAAAATCCCTATACTTAGTGTTGATCCAGAAGAAGGCAAAAACCCCAGGACACCTTCAGCCAATTTGTGTCACAGGGGAAAAATTCCTTCTTGACCCCGAGAAAAGACGATCAGTCCTAGGACCCTGGATCAAATCTAATAATGTTATTACTAGTTATTAATAATTCTTATTAATATTACACAACTAATTGTACTGCTACTGCAGTTATTAGTATTTTAATTTAGGTTTTTGTACTTTTTATAGATTATATATTATTTATGTCCTGCTATCTTATTACTTTGCTATTCTAACTTTTCTATAACTACTTAAAATAATCAAAACAACACTATAATTATTTTTATATTCTTACTATTATTAACATCCTGCTATCTTATTACAGTATTATTCTACTTTCCTATCACTACTAATACTACCCTATACCTAGAGTGTTGATCCAGAAGAAGGCAAAAACCCCAGGACACCTTCAGCCAATTTGTGTCACTGAGGAAAAATTCCTTCTTGACCCCGAGAAAAGGCGATCAGTCCTAGGACCCTGGATCAAACCTAATAATGTTATTATTAGTTGTATAATTAATATATTACTTATTGTACTACTGGAGTTATTTTAATTTATGTTTTTATTTTTATAAATATAGCTATTTAATATTCTTCTTATTATTAATAACCTGCTATATTTTTACATTATTATTATTCTTTCCTATCACTACTAATACTACCCTATAACTACAGTATTGATCCAGAAGAAGGCAAAAACCCCTGGACACCTTCAGCCAATTTGTGTCACAGGGGAAAAATTCCTTCTTGACCCCGAGAAAAGGCGATCAGTCCTTGGACCCTGGATCACACTGCTATTCTACCTACTACTATTACTACTGTTATTTTATTACTATTTTATTTATTTCTTACTATTATCACTAGTATTATTACTCTTATTACACTAATACTGATACACTACCACTATATTACACTATCCTGCTGTTATTTGGTGGTCTGATACTTACCAGCCGGTATTGCCGTATGTGATGTTATCGGCAGAGAGGTTCCAGCAGGATGGTCCACATGATGTTCCTCTTTCCTCTCAAATACCGGTTGATGTACTGGCGGAAGTTGGTCTGGTTCTCCTTCTTCCTTCTTGTTGTTGGGATCGGTTGTCTTCTTTTCTGGCCTTTGGCCGTCACTTCCCCCCTAGGGATCTTGATGTGGAGTTTCATCTTCTTTGCTTTCTCTTCTTTCTCTTCTTCCTCTTCTTCCTCTTCATCCAGGTAGGCGCACAGTTCTTTTAGTGTCTTCTGTCTTAAATCCATGATGTCCAGCTTTATCTTCTTTGCTGCTTTCTCCTCTTCTTCCTTCTCTTCTTCCTCGTCTTCCTCTTCATCCAGGTACTTGCGCCGTTCTTTTAGTTCCTTGCGCCTTTCTTCCCTCTTCCTTTTCTCCCTGGCTTTATACTCTTCGATGCATCTTCTTTGGGCAATGGGGTTGGTCGGCATAAGGCGCTGGAAGAGAAGAGATGAAGTTAGGAGGCTACAAGGAAGATCCGAATACACAGCTACCTTATAGAAGAGGCCGTAGCGTTGCCCTGAGTCGTCTCACTGACCTCCTTCTTGTAGAGGGGAGAAGGGAGAAACTTCACACAATATGCCAGTCTCCTCAGCTGTTCCTCAGGACTGATGTAATCTGCAGAAAACACAACCAGATATTAGGAGCAATCCTCACCATACAAAGAGGACGTATGTATGTTAAGACTGTCAGAAGGAGCTCACTGATGGATTCTCAGTTAACTAGTTCTGCAGCCAGCAATAGACAGTACAGCACAGAGGGTACAGGAGGCAAACTGTGCACAATTTTCAATAAAACTCAGAAAAATATTTACCACCAAGTATATGCATTAAAGGAAAGAAAATGTCCCCACAGATGAGTCTGTTTAATGAAAGCCCCAGAAAGCCATGTAACAAGAGTATAGAGAACGGTGAGTGAGTGATGGATACTACCGGGTCCAACGCTGGCAGAATACTCCATCCCCATGGTGTCCGCTGATATCTTCTCTTGTAGAAATGTATCCAAAATCTATAAAACCTCAGGAGGCGTCAGCAGAGGGTTTGGGGATTGGCTGATATTTCTTTGGTCTTAGAAACATTGGCTATAAATAATTCGGGGGCTCTGCTGGGGAAAGGGCAAATTGGGAAATGTGTAGGATATTTACTGTTCTGTATCTGAGCTTCATTAAAGGGGAATTATCAGATGGAACAAGTCATCCCCTTATCCCTGGGCTCGGTGACGACTGATAGATCAGTGGGGTCCGACCGCGGGAAACTCCAGCAATCACCAAAAAAGGGCAGTGACCCCCATTAGAAGTGATCGCTGGATCCTTCCAGATGGGAGATGTGATGAGTGTGGCGCCCCCCACTGGTGTCTCAGCGTATCATGTGTTGGGGAATAATGACTTCTCCTCTGGTAAATGGGCTGATTCCTGTCAGTTGTGGTCGCTGAGTGCGTGTGATGGGATGTGGCTCCGTCCATTAGATCCTATTGGCTGAGTATGACTGTCGTTACCATGGTGACAGAATTTTAAAGGGACAGAACATTAATAATGTATAATAGTGTATTTTATTACATATTTCACATAATAGTGGCTGATATATGGACCTGTACAGATAATACACTTCTATAACTCCTCATATTTTTCATACAGCAATTTGGTGGTGCTGCAGAGATATTTTGGGCGTAATATAACTTGTGCTGGCAATTGATCATCTATAAAGTAGTCTGGTAATGTATGTAATGGTCCTAAGATTGTGGTTTTATGTTCAATACAAATCTAAATATTAATCAGACGTCACTCCCTGCTATTTGAAGGGTTTTTGTCCCTTTCCCTATGTCAGAGTAGTGTCACATATAGCTCGGATACGCTGCAGCCTTCAGAACAATGAGGTCCGTTGTGGCTTTCCCCTGCACATTCGGCCATTATATAAGTGACGGCAGCTGCGTTGTGTCCCTGCACGGCTGATAGCGTCGCTGTGCAGGGATTCAGTATGGTGGAGCTGGGGCTCTTTTCTTTTATGGGTCGATACAAGTCTTGTTCAGACATATAAATATGCCTTGATTACATTGTAGAAAAGAAGGGTGACATTACAGGAGTTCCATACATTCTCAGTGTAAGATCAGTGGGGTCGGACCCCCGGCACCAGGGAGTATACAGAAGGAGCTTGTGAATGTCTTACTTTAGTGGTCTTGTAAGCTCCTCATCCCACACTTTTCCTGTATAGGACATATAGCTTTTCTGTATACATAACTCTTATGTAAAAACAACATCCTCCATGCACATTTCTGTAGGTTGCCTGATGGTTCAGGTGTAGTTACATCATTTTTTTCTACTGCCCGACCTAACAGCGTTAGCTTGCTCTTTTAGCAATCCAATTGTATTGTTTCACATTTGGGGCGATTGTGTCAGCGGCAGGTTTCATTGTGGGGTTATATAATGGGCACTATTTTTATAGGCTTATTTGGATATTAATGCCTTTGTGAATAGATACTTTGCTGCTACCTTGCTCTTTATTATATTGTGGTGGGCAGTCTGTAGTCATATATTCAGATTTTCTGTGACTAGTTGGGCATATATATGTGAGGATTAACCATATCAGTACCTTGCAATGGTTTTGTTATTCATTGGGGCAATTGTTGCTTTTTAGTTGTTTTTTTTAACATGTCTTGTATGTTTAGTCTTTAATAAAATTCTATATTTTTGCTATTCCTTGGTGATCCCTGTCATTGCATCCTTTCTTTCTCCTTGTTTCTTTGCATCTCTATTATGTAGCTGCAGGGTTAGGGACGGCCGGTTCCTTGCAGGAATAGTTATCAGGACGGGTGCGGTTTCTGCTGTAATAACTCATTCATGTGACCCATCAGTCATCACCCGATCAGCCGGGCAATGCTCAGCACAGGCCGCCGTCATCCCACTTCTCTACATCTATTATATAGATGACGCGCCCCTGGGCCTGTGTTGAGCTGCGTTGCGCACGCGGGAGCTTACCCGGAGCCGGATCGCTTGAGGGTTGTAGTCTCGTGGCGGGGACCCGGTCCGTGCCCAGGGAGTCAAACTGAGCGGCGATGTATCAGCGGTAGATGTGTACGACTACGCCACCCGTTGAATGCAGCTATGGAGCTGCCGCTGCAGGACAGTCCGCTGAGGCCGGTGGATGGATGGTGCAGCGTAGATGGTATAACCCCCAACGGGAGGGGTATGGCCTCAGGGCAGCAGATGTGGATGATGGGGGTAGCAGGAACCACTCAGAGACGGTGCGGTGTAATTCAGGGTCTTTACTGGTAACAACGATAGACCCTCCCGGAGTACTTGCTAGCGAACGGGGGCCTGGTCAGTCCTTGAGCAGATGGGATCTCCCCTGGCCAGGCGGAGTTGTAGGCCTCCCAAACTGACTGTACTCTTCTGGCTACCTTGCTAGAAGCGGATATAAGTAGCCCACGTCCCTGAGTGTACCGTGTGGTGCTCACCCGTATGGCCGGTGACTCGGGGCCTTCTAATGGCTTCCGCTCCACGATGGCGGTGCTGGTCCCACGCGTGTGACCGTGCCTTCGGGTTTCTGGGCCTGAGGACCTGAAATCCCCTGCCGGTCGGCTTCTGCTGCTGGGTCAGAGTTAGTCCCCACAGCCTCGGACGCCGGGTCCGGTAAGAAATCTTCTCAGTCAGGGCGAGCTCTGCAGCTGCCAGCCCCTGGCTTGTAGTAGTATTGCTCCCACTGAGCTTCTGCTGTTTCTTCCTATGCTGCTTCTCTGTCTCTACTCTCCTTGACTGACTAACCCTGCTTCAGCCCCGGGTTTACATAGGGGAAGTTCTTCCCCTCCCAAGACTGGGCAGGAGGTGTGGCATGCACGGGATCCCTGACCAAAGGACCTCCCACCTGCTCTCAGACATAACATTACATTACTGTGGAAACCAGACCCCTGGGGTGCCACATTGACACTCCACAACTGCTCCTTCTCTTCAGAATTCAGAAAGATTTATTTTTTTATTTTTTTATTTCCGCAGCCATGCAGTGACGCTAGGTAGGTGCAGAGCTAAAGGGAAACCCACCTCAGAAGAAAATTCTAGGGTCCTGATCACTAGAGATGAGAGCTTAAAGGGAATCTGTCACTAGGTTTTTGCCATATATTCCGAGAGCAGCATGATGTAGAGACAGAGACCCTGATTCCAGCGATGTGTCACTTTCTGGGCTGCTTGCTGGTGTTTTGATAAAATCTTTGTTTTATCAGTAGGAGGTTGTGACTAGAAGACTAGTAAACCTGCAACCAGGTATCCCTCATTTTTCAGGAGTGGTCCAAATTAAATAAAAAAGCGGTCTATAGGGCGCTAAAAGAATGAACACTAGAAGTGAAAAAAATTTTAGGACTAAAAAATAAATTTAATGAGCCCTTTCCACAAAGCGTTTCGATAGTGAACTATCTTCCTCAGGTGGTACATGGCGCGCTTTTTCTCCCTTTCTCTTTTCTCATTTTTCACAAGGTCTGTATAGCAGCCTTCTGCCTATGCACAGTGTACACAGAAAGCTGCCAATCAGTGGTGCAGCCGGTTATATGGAGCTCAGCATTCAGAGCACTGCTAGATCTGCAGTAGATAAAACTAAAATTTATCAAAACTGCAGCGAAATAAGGGACACATTTCTGGAATCAGGTTTCTGCCCTTACATCATGCAGATGGGATAGCAAAACCTGGTGGCAGATTCCATTTTAGAGCCATCGGATATTACCTTGTGACCTCTCAAAGGGGAACTTGATGTGTAGCACCCTGAGGATTCGGCTGCTACAGGGGTATTGCACCTCAACCCAGAGGTGTGATATTCCACTCCTGGGTAAGGATGGAGTGTGGAACTGAGCTCGGTAGGCTGCATGCACTACACACATCCCATTTCCGAGGAGCAGACCAACGGTACTCCCACTTAGAAATGTGCAGGTACGACCGAGTCTGTTCCTGGCTGGAGTGGGAGGGGGGGTGGAACATCCCAAGTAGTGTAGGGGCAGATAGGGGGAGCAGCCTGGGTAAAGTTAGGAGCTCATTGGGTGCTGGTCACCTGAGCTCACACATAGAGGGAGTATATAAGGTGGGCACCATCAAAGATCAGGGTCAGTCAGTCAGTCAGCCTTTGCAGAGGAGTGAAAGAGAGCGGAAGAGCAGAGCAGCCCAGAGTGAGAGAGGAGAAGAAAGAGAGACCCAGAGAGGGAAAAAGAAAGGACTCTGAGAACCCAAATTCAATCCCCGGGTGAAGAGTCGGCAATAGGGTACCGGATCCCAAGCTGGTGGGGGCAAAAGCACACCCTAGCCAGAGACCGGAGGCCGTGGGCAGCGTCTGCCACGGCCACCCACCACATCCACCCCGAAGGCAGACCACGTGGAGGGTCAGGGAACCCAAGGCCAAGGGTCTCCCAACAGAAGGCCCGAGGGAGCTGGACCTAGGTGGATCACTAGTGGGGACGGCCAGAGGAAAGGACAGAAGGAGAGCTCAGGGTCACGCTCTGGACTTGCTTGGGGGTTGGCTGGATCCAGGACCTGGTGGACGCAGCACGGCTCGGGTGGTCACTTGAAGCTGGAGTGACCGGAACATCAGCAGTGAGTAAATACCCTAAACTGCACAACCCGACTCTGTCTTCATTTGACATCTACGCTGCACCACCACAACCCCCATCCTCTGCACCTGACCCCCTGAGGCTATACCCCACCCGTTGGGGGTTATACTACCAAAAGCTGCACCAACACCATCAGCCTCAGCGGACCCTGCTGCAGCGGCGGCCATAGTGACCGCAATACAACGGGTGGCGTAGTCGACATTAAGAACTTAATAACATCTGTAGGACTGCCACATACAACTGAGCTTGACACCCTGGGCACGGACCGGGTCACAGCCACTCGGAAGACTACAACTCCCATCTGATCCGGCTCCGGGTATTCCCCTAAAAGAATATGGCCCAGGGGGCGCGTCAACTTTGGCGTAGTCGGCAGGATTACGTGCCCGCAACACCCGGGTACTGCGTGCCTGAAGAAAAGAACAAGTTTACCTCAAAAAGAAGTCTCCTGCCGGTTCCGGAGGGTCCCCGCCATCGGACTCCATCACAGATCGATTCCCGCCGGTTGTCCGCCATTAGCAGCTTTTTCCCGCCATTTCCAAAGGTTTCCCGCCTTGTCAGAGCGGACGCCATTATGGGCGTGCCAGAGGATGGCAAGAGGCCACCTCCCATCGTGGGCCAGGACCGAAAATGGCGCCAAAAGTGGAAACCGCCCCCACCAACAGAGACTGTGATGCTAGAGGTGTCTGTCAGCGTGAAAGAACCGCCCCTGGAGCTGACAGTCACCAAGTGGCCCCGGGACCGCCCTCGAGAGGGGAGGAGACGAAAGGAGAGAGCAAAGATGGGTGTCGCTTGGAGCAGTCTGGAGAGAGCGCACCCGGAGGCAAGAAGCCTGGAGAAGAGTATCGGAGGAGCTTACCCGGAGATGGCGAGAAAGCAGAGCAGCACCGGCCCGTTGGCCAGGAGCCTGCTAGAAACGGAGGAGGAAGAGCAGAGCAGCACCGGCCCGCTGGCCAGGAGCCTGCTGGAGACAACGGAAGGAGAGCAGAGCAGCACCGACCCGTTGGTCAGGAGCCTGCTGAAAACAACGACCCCACTAGGCCTAGTGGAGGTCCTAGCACAGCTCCCCCGAGATCGGGAGTGTGCACAGACCGCTCTGGAGGGCCTCGCAAGGAGGATGGCCCGGGTGCAGCGAGAGACGTTGGCGGAGTGGAGCCGTGAGATGGCCCAGCAGACCGAGACCTGTCAGCGGAGCACGCCACCCAAGACGAGGAGACAGACCGCCTCTGAGGATGGCGCGGGAGGATTGAAGGCCGGAGACGGCGCCGAGAAGGGAGCCGAACGAGTGGAGGCAGGTAAAGGGGACGTCTATACCCCAAACCGGGAAACCGCGTACCTGCCCCAGCTCCCCGTCGCAGAGCCCGAAGTCTATCCTGCCGTGCCCGTCGCTGCGACGTCACCGCCGCAGACTAGGCCTCAAACGGGAGCCGCGACCCCTGTGACGTCACACGCCTCGACCCCGAGCGTGACCAAGCAGGAAGTACCACCAGCCTGGTCGCAAGGCCTAGTACCCCCGGGCGCCGCAATACCAACAGCGCCCCCTACCTCCGCGGAGCCCCCGGCCTGGTCGCAGGGCCAAGTAGCCCAGGGTGCCGCCGTCCTTACGGTGCCCTTCACCTTCCAGATACCCCAGGCCTGGCCGCAAGGCCCGGGCAACCCGGGCGCTAACACCACCGCGCCCATAAGACCAAGAGTGCCGCATCTGGGAGAGGACCTGTTCACCCAACACACGTGCCCGGATGGGCAGCCTTTCATCTGGCCCCAGAAATATCATGAACTGGAACGACAGAGGAAGGCTGGGGCCATGTGTGCACCCCTGATCCCGGCTCCAAAGCCCGTGAAGAGGATCTCGCCCCCGCTAGAAGAGGCCCAATTTGAGTGGGACCCCACCGGAGAAGATCTCATGGGGTTCACTCAGGAGACTCGGGCAGCTGCAGCGGAGCGTGCTGAGTGCTGCCGCCAACAGCTCGAGGTCTTCGAGAGGGAGCGGAGAGAGAGGCGGGTCCGGGAACAGCAAGCTCAAGTAAGGCGCGCGGAGCAGAAGAGCCGGGCCAGGAGAGACCCCCGTGCAGCGCATAGTCCCCGCACCACCGGGACTGTGATCAAGTTTAACATGCAGCATGGGTGGGGCTTCATCCGAGACCACCGCACCCCAGGCGACGTCTTTGTAACCAGGAGAGACGTTGAATCCCACCTACCGGAGGGACACAGAGGTCGTGACCTTTACATCGGGGACGAGGTCACCTTCACCCGGCACAAGTGTGCCAAAGGACCCTACGCCCTCCATGTGCATCGCCTGACGGAGGAAGAGCTGCGGTGTGAGGAGGAAGAACAAGAGGACCCGGACGGGTCTGAAACTAGAGTTAAAGGAAACCATAAAGAAAGAGCAGGAGGATGTCGTCGTTAAGTACAGCGGAGCAGAAGCTGTATATAGTTGCCCGTCGGGGCACAGTGAACTGTTACTGTTGCTAATGTAGTCCCCGTTGGGACCAGAGAATTGAACTGTTTACCCGTTTAACCCTTAAATCCCACTGACCGAGGACTGAGAGCGGTCATTCCTCCCTAATACCTGGCCGAGGACTGAGAGCGGCCACCTTCCCTTTTGTATATAGTTGCGCGTCCTAAAGCGCCCCCTACCGGTTTTATAGGAAAACCATTTTTTCAAGAAAAGACTGTCGCACTTTACCCGGTCACGCGTTGCACAGTGACCGGAGGAGGAGCAAGAAGCGAAGAAAAGTCTATATGAAAAAGTTTTATTGATATATATATATATATATATACAATGTTTTATATGATGTTTTATTATGATGTTTATGCAAAAATTGTATGTTTTGGTGTTTTGTTCTTACAGCCCGAGGACGTGCTGTGATTTACCAGGGGGGAATGTAGCACCCTGAGGTTTCGGCTGCTACAGGGGTATTGCACCTCAACCCAGAGGTGTGATATTCCACTCCCGGGTAAGGATGGAGTGTGGAACTGAGCTCGGTAGGCTGCATGCACTACACACATCCCATTTCCGAGGAGCAGACCAACGGTACTCCCACTTAGAAATGTGCAGGTACGACCGAGTCTTTTCCTGGCTGGAGTGGGAGGGGGGGTGGAACATCCCAAGTAGTGTAGGGGCAGATAGGGGGAGCAGCCTGGGTAAAGTTAGGAGCTCATTGGGTGCTGGTCACCTGAGCTCACACATAGAGGGAGTATATAAGGTGGGCACCATCAAAGATCAGGGTCAGTCAGTCAGTCAGCCTTTGCAGAGGAGTGAAAGAGAGCGGAAGAGCAGAGCAGCCCAGAGTGAGAGAGGAGAAGAAAGAGAGACCCAGAGAGGGAAAAAGAAAGGACTCTGAGAACCCAAATTCAATCCCCGGGTGAAGAGTCGGCAATAGGGTACCGGATCCCAAGCTGGTGGGGGCAAAAGCACACCCTAGCCAGAGACCGGAGGCCGTGGGCAGCGTCTGCCACGGCCACCCACCACATCCACCCCGAAGGCAGACCACGTGGAGGGTCAGGGAACCCAAGGCCAAGGGTCTCCCAACAGAAGGCCCGAGGGAGCTGGACCTAGGTGGATCACTAGTGGGGACGGCCAGAGGAAAGGACAGAAGGAGAGCTCAGGGTCACGCTCTGGACTTGCTTGGGGGTTGGCTGGATCCAGGACCTGGTGGACGCAGCACGGCTCGGGTGGTCACTTGAAGCTGGAGTGACCGGAACATCAGCAGTGAGTAAATACCCTAAACTGCACAACCCGACTCTGTCTTCATTTGACATCTACGCTGCACCACCACAACCCCCATCCTCTGCACCTGACCCCCTGAGGCTATACCCCACCCGTTGGGGGTTATACTACCAAAAGCTGCACCAACACCATCAGCCTCAGCGGACCCTGCTGCAGCGGCGGCCATAGTGACCGCAATACAACGGGTGGCGTAGTCGACATTAAGAACTTAATAACATCTGTAGGACTGCCACATACAACTGAGCTTGACACCCTGGGCACGGACCGGGTCACAGCCACTCGGAAGACTACAACTCCCATCTGATCCGGCTCCGGGTATTCCCCTAAAAGAATATGGCCCAGGGGGCGCGTCAGATGTCTAGGATGGTTATTATTTCCAAACCATTACAAAATGTCATGTGTCTCTTGATGCGGGATAACTTGTATGTAATGTGTTGTATGTTAGGTCTATGAACAGTACAAGTCCTTCAGTATAGGGTTACCTGAGAAGCGTACCCAGCATGAAGCAGGACTTGTATTATGTTTTGTCAGGGATGATTAATGTCTGAGTGCTTTATGCTGCGTTCTGCAGTCATCTCTCTGCCATCCTCCGTACACCCATCGCCGTCCTGTTCTCACACTTCTTTATTTGGCTTTTTTCTTGTGGTCGTAATATGGAGCATGTTGTATCCATAAAGCGGTCAGATTTGCCGGACCTCATGCTGTTCTGCCGAATCAGACCTAGATCATTATTGGGGGCTGGGGCACCTCCAATTCAAGATGGTAGACAAATCATGTCTTGTGAGACTGCACGCTCCAGCACCCACAATACTGGAGCATGGGTTAGGTTTACACATATCCACCTGTTGTGTTTTCTTTTGGGACACAGCAGTTTGTAGAATTGTCATCATTAATGTTTTCTTTTTTTTATCTTTCCAGTATTACTGAAATTCAGAAAGATGTGGAGTACAGACTGCCAATCACCTTTAAGAACTTCACCATCAGCATCAATATGTAAGTGACACGGGGTGCTATTGTCTTAGTTGAGAGATTACGTTGCATTTCTTGGGGTTATTAAATGTGAACCTAATGGGAATTAAAGGGATTGTCCTCTACTTTGATATTGATAACATCAGCATTGGGTATCAATATCAAATCGATGGGGTTTTGACAGCCCCCCAGAGAGGGAGCCGCATGCTCCTATTCACTTGTGAAGATGGCCCCCACTCATAGGCGGATTATAATGAGGGCAATCCGGGCGACCGCCCAGGGCCCCGAGCCTGCAGAGGGCCCGCGGCTCCGGGGCGGGGTGTCTAATGCCGGATTGCCCTCATTATATGTGCGGGCCGCCGCGGCACATACCGGTAGCAGTGGCGGGAGGGGGGGCCCGGGAGGAGGGGCCCCGTACCGCTCCCCCAGCAGCAGCCGCCGCTACTTCTTCATCGGCCGGGCCAGTGCTGCAGCAGTTAACTTCCCTGTGCTGGCCCGGCCGCGTCACTGCTAGGAGACACGGCCCTGTGCGCGGCCGTGTTTCCTAGCTGTGACGTCACGCAGTGCGCGCCCGACCTGCACTGCTACTTACCACGGGAGAGGAGCAGGAGCCGGGAGGACTGGAGCCGAACCGGGGGATGGTGAGTGAGTGTGTGTGTGTGTGTGTGTGTGTGTGTGTGTATGTATGTATGTGTGTGTGTGTATGTATGTGTGTGTGTGTGTATGTGTGTGTGTGTGTGTGTATGTGTGTGTGTGTGTATGTGTGTGTGTGTGGGCAGATGTCATTGTGTGATGTCTGTTTGTGTGTGTATGTCTGTGTGTGTGTGTGTAGGCAGATGTCATTGTGTGATGTCTGTTTGTGTGATGTCTGTGTGTGTGTGTGTGGGCAGATGTCATTGTGTGATGTCTGTTTGTGTGTGTGGGGGGGTAGATGTCATTGTGTGATGTCTGTTTGTGTGTGTGTGTGGGCAGATGTCATTGTGTGATGTCTGTTTGTGTGATGTCTTTGTGTGTGTGTGTGGGCAGATGTCATTGTGTGATGTCTGTTTGTGTGTGTGTGTGTGTGTGTGGGCAGATGTCATTGTGTGATGTCTGTTTGTGTGTGTAGGCAGATGTCATTGTGTGATGTCTGTTTGTGTGTGTGGGGGCAGATGTCATTGTGTGATGTCTGTGTGTGTGTGTGGGGGGGGGGCAGATGTCATTGTGTGATGTCTGTTTGTGTGTGTGTGTGGGCAGATGTCATTGTGTGATGTCTGTTTGTGTGTGTGTGTGTGTGTGGGCAGATGTCATTGTGTGATGTCTGTTTGTGTGTGTGTGTGGGCAGATGTCATTGTGTGATGTCTGTTTGTGTGTGTGTGTGGGCAGATGTCATTGTGTGATGTCTGTTTGTGTGTGTGTGTGGGCAGATGTCATTGTGTGATGTCTGTGTGTGTGTGGGGGCAGATGTCATTGTGTGATGTCTGTTTGTGTGATGTGTGTGTGTGTGTGGGCAGATGTCATTGTGTGATGTCTGTTTGTATGTGTGTGTGTGGGGGGTAGATGTCATTGTGTGATGTCTGTTTGTGTGTGTGTGTGTGTGTGTGGGCAGATGTCATTGTGTGATGTCTGTTTGTGTGTGTGTGGGGGGGCAGATGTCATTGTGTGATGTCTGTGTGTGTGTGGGGGCAGATGTCATTGTGTGATGTCTGTTTGTGTGTGTGTATGTTTGTGTGTGTGTGTGTGTGTATGGGCAGATGTCATTGTATGATGTCTGTTTGTATGTGTGTGTGTGTGTGTGGGCAGATGTCATTGTGTGATGTCTGTGTGTGTGTGGGCAGATGTCATTGTGTGATGTCTGTGTGTGTGTGTTTGTGTGTGGGCAGATGTCATTGTGTGATGTCTGTTTGTGTGTGTGTGTGGGCAGATGTCATTGTGTGATGTCTGTTTGTGTGTGTGTGTGGGCAGATGTCATTGTGTGATGTGTGTGTGTGTGTGTGTGTGGGCAGATGTCATTGTGTGATGTCTGTTTGTATGTGTGTGTGTGTGTGGGCAGGTGTGTGTGTGTGTGATGTCTGTTTGTGTGTGTGTGTGTGTGTGGGCAGATGTCATTGTGTGATGTCTGTTTGTGTGTGTGTGTGGGCAGATGTCATTGTGTGATGTGTGTGTGTGTGTGTGTGGGCAGATGTCATTGTGTGATGTCTGTTTGTGTGTGTGTGGGGGGGGGCAGATGTCATTGTGTGATGTCTGTGTGTGTGTGGGGGCAGATGTCATTGTGTGATGTCTGTTTGTGTGATGTGTGTGTGTGTGGGCAGATGTCATTGTGTGATGTCTGTTTGTGTGTGTGTATGTCTGTGTGTGTGTGTGTGGGCAGATGTCATTGTATGATGTCTGTTTGTATGTGTGTGTGTGTGTGTGGGCAGATGTCATTGTGTGATGTCTGTTTGTGTGTGTGTGGGCAGATGTCATTGTGTGATGTCTGTGTGTATGTGTGTGTGTGTGTGTGGGCAGATGTCATTGTGTGATGTCTGTGTGTGTGTGGGCAGATGTCATTGTGTGATGTCTGTTTGTATGTGTGTGTGTGTGTGTGGGCAGATGTCATTGTGTGATGTCTGTTTGTGTGTGTGTGTGGGCAGATGTCATTGTGTGATGTCTGTTTGTGTGTGTGTGTGTGTGTGTGTGTGGGCAGATGTCATTGTGTGATGTCTGTTTGTGTGTGTGTGTGGGCAGATGTCATTGTGTGATGTCTGTTTGTGTGTGTGGGGGGGGGGCAGATGTCATTGTGTGATGTCTGTGTGTGTGTGGGGGCAGATGTCATTGTGTGATGTCTGTTTGTGTGATGTGTGTGTGTGTGGGCAGATGTCATTGTGTGATGTCTGTTTGTGTGTGTGTATGTCTGTGTGTGTGTGTGTGTGTGTGTGTGTGTGGGCAGATGTCATTGTATGATGTCTGTTTGTATGTGTGTGTGTGTGTGTGTGTGTGTGTGGGCAGATGTCATTGTGTGATGTCTGTTTGTGTGTGTGTGGGCAGATGTCATTGTGTGATGTCTGTTTGTATGTGTGTGTGTGTGTGTGTGTGGGCAGATGTCATTGTGTGATGTCTGTTTGTGTGTGTGTGTGTGGGCAGATGTCATTGTGTGATGTCTGTTTGTGTGTGTGTGTGTGGGCAGATGTCATTGTGTGATGTCTGTTTGTGTGTGTGTGTGTGTGTAGGCAGATGTCATTGTGTGATGTCTGTTTGTGTGTGTATGTGTGTGTGTATGTGTGTGTGTGTGTAGGCAGATGTCATTGTGTGATGTCTGTTTGTGTGTGTGTGGGCAGATGTCATTGTGTGATGTCTGTTTGTATGTGTGTGTGGGCAGATATCATTGTGTCATGTCTGTTTATATGTATTTTTGTGTTTCAAATGTGTTTATGCGTGTATGTATATGTCTGTATATGTTTGTGTGTGTGACTGCGTGCGGCCTACTGCTGAGTATAGTTGGCGCCGTGCGGCCTCCTGCTGTATCTGGGGGGGCGCCGTGCGGCCCCCCGCTGTGTACAGATGGCTACATGCGGCCCCCCGCTGTGTATAGATGGCTACGTGCGGCCCCCCACTATGTATAGATGGCGCCGTGCGGCCCCCCGCCGTGTATTGATGGCGCAGTGCGGCCCCCTGCTGTGTAGAGATGGCGCCGTGCGGCTCCCCGCTGTGTATAGATGGCGCCGTGCGGCCTCCCGCTGAGTATAGATGGCGCTGTGCGGCCACCTGCTGTCTCTGGGGGGGGCGCCGTGCGGCCTCCCGCTGTGTATAGATGGCTACGTGCGGCCTCCCGCTGAGTATAGATGGCGCTGTGCGGCCTCCTGCTGTCTCTGGGAGGGGCGCCGCGAGGCCTCCCGCTGTGTATAGATGGCTACGTGCGGCCTCCCGCAGAGTATAGATGGAGCTGTGCGGCGTCCTGCTGTCTCTGGGGGGAGCGCCGTGCGGCATCTATACTCAGCAGGAGGCCGCACGTAGCCATCTATACACGTATACTCAGCAGGAGGCCGCACGTAGCCATCTATACGGCGCCATCTATACACAGCGGGAGGCCGCACGGCGCCATCTATACACAGCGGGAGGCCGCACAGCGCCATCTATACACAGCGGGAGGCCGCACGGCGCCATCTATACACAGCGGGAGTCTCAGTGCTTTGCAAGAGCAGTCAATAAATTCTGCTTGACTAATTCTGAGCACCATAAAGTCTGGTTCGCTTCTAACCTGCTGTCTTCATTTTCAGCTTGCTGAATTCTAACTCATTTACTGTCATTCGAGACGATGCCTTTGCTGGTCTCTTTCACCTTGAATACCTGTAAGTGTTCCACTTAATGTCATATTTTTGATTCTGCTCTTCTTCATCTTTTGGCATGTGCAATTGTATGAGCAAGTATTCATATGAATTTATGACCTACTTAAACCTTCGAGGACCTTACATTTTATTCAATCAAATTTTTTTCCAGTTTAAAACTATGGGACATATATGTGCCTTGGTCCTCAAAGGGTTTTTAAAGGGGCTGCAAACATAAATATGAAAAAAATAATTCAATTAGTGCTTTTTGTGTTCATTTAATTTTTATTTGAAGTCCATTTTTTTTTATTTACATTGGAATTAAGCCCTACTCCATGGAATGAAGCCCTACCTACATGACATCTGAGAGCTACATGGATCCCGCTTGTGAGGTTCCTGTCCGTCACTACTATTCAGTTTTAGGGTCCACTCACTAAGCCATATATTCTCTCATGCAAGAGAATAGGGCCAATTATGCTAATGACATTGGGCTCAAACTCTGTCAGAGCTTCAACTGAGTGTGATCCGATTCTCTCGCAGCACAGATATGGAGAAGATGGAGAACTTAATTTCTCCATCTTCTCCATAGTCTCTGTGAGTGTTCATCGGACTGCACTTGGATGACATCCGAGTGCAGTCTAATGTTTTACGTGCACCCATAGACTTGTATGGGTGCACATGGTCCGAATATCGAATGAGATTATTTTCTCATGCCAATAATCGCACTGTCCCATAGTATAACATAGGGCCGAGTCCTATCCGATAAAACATCACATAGCATTCGGCCGTGTTATACGACAGTGTGAGCGAGCCCTTAGAGTCAAGGAATATTTACATGCAGATGATGATATTACTCTCCAAGTGTATATTTTTTTAGGCGAGTTCATAGTAAATGCTTTGCATTTTTGACATGTGATCAACTAAAGAACAAGAAAGATTTAGGACCTCCCCTATACAGAAACGGAAAATAGTTTGGAGGACTTGCATGTCCTTTTTTATTTATTATGAGAAAATCATAAAAGATCCCGTTTTTTAACCATGCTGTGACTTTCTGCTGAGGGAGAGGGAGAGAGCTGCCCTATTCAGAGTCTGTAATAAGACCTGCTGACAAAAGTGTTGAAGATACAGTCTAATGTGAATTAACAATGAAAAAAAGTTAATTTCACAAATGGCTTGTATTTTTTTTAATACAAACTTTTTTGTCTTTACAGCTCCTTTAAAGGGAATCTGTCATCAGGTTTTTGCCACCTGATCTGAGAGCAGCATAATGTAGGGTTAGAGGCACTGATTCCAGTAATGTGTCACTTACTGGGCTGCTTAGTGTTGTTTTGATAAAATCATTGATTTGTCAGAAGGTAATTATTACTAGATGACTAGTAAGTTCTGTAGGACCCCACCCCCATCACTGATCAGTAGATTTCTGTGTACACTGAGCATGGGCAGAAAGCTGCCAATCAGTGGTGTGGGCGGGGCTATACAGAGCGCAGCATTCAGAGAGCTGCTAGATCTGCAGCAGATAAAACGGTGATTTTCTCAAAATGACAACAAGCAGCTGAAAAAGTGACACATCGCTGGAATCAGGGTATCTGCCCAAATATTGTGCTGCTCTCAGATGAGGCAGCACAATTAATATTATGCCAAATTAATTTCCCGTGAACTATCACATGATCTATCACAGGGGATCATGTGACATGTCACGTGATAAATCAGGTGTGGGGGGGGGGCGCGCCTTCTAAACTGCCCGGGGCCCTTACTACTCTTAATCCACCCCTGCCCCCACTGATTCCATATTAATGACCTATCCAATGGGTAAGTGATCAATATCAAGGTAGTGGGCAACCCCTTAAAGAAAGCAGACCATATTAGGTACTTCTAGAATATCTTTGTCCCATGCTGTTGATAGACCCCACCGCGTGTAATCGGTACCCTACAATGACTTGTCATCCATAGTCATGTCTTGTAGCACTGGAGCCATTAAATGATGTTGCTTGGCGGCTCATGACGTCACTATAGATGATGTGTATTAATGCAAGTTGTTTAATTGCTACTAATAAGAAATCACTTTAAATCAATATGGAGGCTTATAGGGTCCTCTCAGCTTCCTTTTACATATGGAAGTAGTCGTAGAACAGTATCGTCGATTGTCCCTCCCCAGAAAAATTATCCTTTTTTTTTTTGCAGAGCTCCGATGTGCCAGTCAAAAGGAAATGGAGTGTCTGCAGATTGGTGTGGGAGTGCAGAGGGGCGTGTCCGTGCACTTGAAAGGAGCTGTCTAAGTGCAGTGATACGCCCCAGTGCACTTCCAGACGGATTTGCATATGTTTTCCACACTAGATTTGTCATGATGGACTCATCAGATCTCTTATAACACCATTACGATCATATGTCAAGGTGCTGACGTCCCTTTATGCCTTACGCTACGTGCCACCTAAATGGATTTTCCATTGAGATGAGATGAGGCTGTTGGGTATTTTCCCCGGACCTGTCACGTTTCTGTAGGCTGCAGTCATGTATCCCGCGTCTTGCTCTAATACTTTGTTTTTATTGCAGTTTACTTCCGCCACAATTTCCTCAAGACAAACCTCTCATCACAGTCTTTCCACCGATAAGACATCACCTGGTGGACAAGCAAGGCCCCAATGTCACCTGTCCTTTACTACATAATGTAAGGAGACTTGGGAGATTTTGAGCGCTGGACTTAGGAATGTTGTAATTTAACCTTTCAATGACTGAGGTGTTTTTGTTTTTATAAAGTGGATCTGTGTGGTCTCCTGACACGTCTGTTTTAGTAATCTTATAAACCCTATAAAATCACAAATGTGCAGAATTTGTGTTTCAGACCACTGTGCAGTGCCTTTGAAGGCTATGTTCACACATCGCGTTTTTTTCAGCGTTTTTTTAATGCAAATTTTCAGCTGTGTTTTACAGTACAAGCAAAGTCTATGAGATTTCAGAAATCTCATGCTCACACCCTGGTTTTTGTATGATCAGTATTTTGTGATTTGCATTGTTTTTTGCTGAATAGAGCACGTCACTTCTTTCAGTGTATTTCACCCATTGAAAGTAATGTGTAGTGAAAAAACGCCTAGTGTGAACATAGCCTTACATCTAATTGACAATGGGGTGTTACCTTACTCCTTGTCCATGTCTAATCAGTTTGGACAGTAGGCATAATCACTACGACCAGGGGCCTGGCAGTGGCCAGTTGTCAATGTATCCACACATTTCCAGAAGATTGACACAACGCAGAGGACCTGGGAAGAAGAGATGCCACGGTATTGTTAGTTCATAGGGAATACACGTCTTTATTTTGGTAGATGAGGTCTTTGTCAAACACATCTTCAGCAAAGGAGAACGAAATGAAAGGATTAATGTATGTGTTAATGACCCAGTTCTGCGTGTGCTCTACGTAAAATGTGGCTGCAGATGGCTGTGCTGCATCGACACGTGAGGTTTGGGAGCCACCTTACATCTAATGGGTGGGGGTCTTACATTGAGGTCCCCACTTCAGACATTTCTGATATTTCCAGTGAATTTTCCAAGGAAGTTTCAGATAAAAATACCATAAGAAAATGTGGTCAACCTTGTTTTAGTTTTTTTTTTTAATATATAAGATTTTTAGTTATAGTCTTTGTTATGTTCACATAGAAGACCGGTGGGTTTTTTCTTTTTTAGGAACAAAGTATATACAGTGGGGAAAATAAGTATTGGATACACTGACGATTTTGCAAGTTTTCCCACCTACAAAGAATGGAGAGGGCTGTAATTTTTATCGTAGGTACACTTCACCTGTGAGAGACAGAATCTAAAAATAAAAAACAGAAAATAACATTTTATAATTTTTACATACTTATTTCATGCAATTATGCAAATTAATTATTTGATACAATAGAAAAACAGATCTTAATATTTGGTACGGAAACCTTTGTTTGCAATTACAGAGGTCAGACGTTTCCTGTAGTTCTTGACCAAGTTTGCAGACACTGCAGCAGGAATTTTGGACCACTCCTCCATACAGATCTTCTCCAGATCTTTCAAGTTTCGGGACTGTTGCTGGGTGCAGTTGTCCTGTCCCCTTTGCAGAAAAGCACCCCCAAAGTATAAGGTTTCCCCAGCATGCTTCTCAGTTGGGACGGTGTTCTTGGGGTTGTACTCATCCTTCTTCTTTCTCCAAACACGTCAAGTGGAGTTGATACCAAAAAGTCCTATTTTGGTCTCATCTGACCACATGACCCTCTCCCATGCCTCCTCTGGATCACCCAGATGGTCAATGGCGAACTTCAAACGGGCCTGGACATGTGCTGGCGTGAGCAGGGGACCTTGCGTGCCCTGCAGGAGTTTAATCCATGACGGCATAGTGTGTTACTAATGGTAATGTTTGAGACTGTAGTCTCGGCTCTCTTCAGGTCATTGACCAGGTCCTCCTGTGTAGTTCTGGGCTGATTCCTGACCTTTCTCAGAATCATCCTTATCCCACGGGTCGAGATCTTGCATGGAGCCCCAGACCGAGGAAGATTGACAGTCATCTTGTGTTTCTTCCGTTTTCTAATAATTGTGCCAACAGTTGTTGCTTTCTCACCAAGCTGCTTGCATATTGTCCTGTAGCCAATCCCAGCCTGGAGCAGGTCTACAATTTTGTCCCTGGTGTCCTTAGATAGCTCTTTGGTCTTAACCATGGTGGATAGGTTGGAGTGTGATTGATTGAGTGTGTGGACAGGTGTCGTTTATACAGGTAACGAGTTCAAACAGGTACAATAAATACAGGTGAGGAGTGCAGAGTAGGAGGGCTTCTGAAAGAAAAACTAACAGGTCTGTGAGAGCGAGATTTCTTGCTGGTTGGTAGGTGATCAAATACTTATTTCATGCAATGAAATGCGATTTAATTATTTAAAAATCATACAATGTGATTTTTTTTTTGGATTTTATTTTTAGATTCTGTCTCTCACAGTTGAAGTGTACCTATGATAAAAATGACAGACCTCTCCATTCTTTGTAGGTGGGAAAGCTTGCAAAATCGGCAGTGTATCAAATACTTATTTTCCCTACTGCGGGCGTGTATGTATATATATATGTGTGTGTGTGTGTGTGTGTGTGTGTGTGTGTGTGTGTGTGTGTGTGTAAGTACAGTACAGACCAAAAGTTTGGACACACCTCATTTAAAGATTTTTTATGTATTTTCATGACTATGAAAATTGTACATTCACACTGAAGGCATCAAAACTATGAATTAACACATGTGGAAATATATACTTAACAAAAAAGTGTGAAACAACTGAAAATATGTCTTATATTCTAGGTTCTTCAAAGTAGCCACCTTTTGCTTTGATGACTGCTTTGCACACTCTTGGCATTCTCATGATGCGCTTCAAGTGGTAGTCACCGGAAATGGTCTTCCAACAATCTTGAAGGAGTTCCCGGAGATGCTTAGCACTTGTAGGCCCTTTTGCCTTCACTCGGCGGTCCAGCTCACCCCAAACCATCTCGATTGGGTTCAGGTCTGGTGACTGTGGAGGCCAGGTCATCTGGCGTAGCACCCCATCACTCGCCTTCTTGGTCAAATAGCCCTTACACAGCCTGGAGGTGTGTTTGGGGTCATTGTCCTTTTGAAAAATAAATGATGGTCCAACTAAACGCAAACCGGATGGAATAGCATGCCGCTGCCAGATGCTGTGGTAGCCATGCTGGTTCAGTATGCCTTCAATTTTGAATAAATCTCCAACAGTGTCACCAGCAAAGCACCCCCACACCATCACTCCTCCTCCATGCTTCACTGTGTGAACCAGGCATGTAGAGTCCATCCGTTCACCTTTTATGCATCGCACAAAGACACGGTGGTTGGAACCAAAGATCTCAAATTTGGACTCATCAGACCAAAGCACAGATTTCCACTGGTCTAATGTCCATTCCTTGTGTTCTTTAGCCCAAACAAGTCTCTTCTGCTTGTTGCCTGTCCTTAGCAGTGGTTTCCTAGCAGCTATTTTACCATGAAGGCCTGCTGCACAAAGTCTCCTCTTAACAGTTGTTGAAGAGATGTTTCTGCTGCTAGAACTCTGTGTGGCATTGACCTGGTCTCTAATCTGAGCTGCTGTTAACCTGCGATTTCTGAGGCTGGTGACTCGGATAAACTTATCCTCAGAAGCAGAGGTGACTCTTGGTCTTCCTTTCCTGGGGCAGTCCTCATGTGAGACAGTTTCTTTGTAGCGCTTGATGGTTTTTGCAACTGCACTTGGGGACGCTTTCAAAGTTTTCACAATTTTTCGGACTGACTGACCTTCATTTCTTAAAGTAATGATGGCCACTCGTTTTTCTTTACTTAGAATTTGTATGATGGCAAGAAAAAAGCATCTAACAGTCTATTCAGTAGGACTATCAGCTGTGTATCCACCAGACTTCTGCACAACACAAGTGATGGTCCCAACCCCATTTATAAGGCAAGAAATCCCACTTATTAAACCTGACTGGGCACACCTGTGAAGTGAAAACCATTTCCGGTGACTACCTCTTGAAGCTCATCAAGAGAATGCCAAGAGTGTGCAAAGCAGCCATCAAAGCAAAAGGTGGCTACTTTGAAGAACCTAGAATATAAGACATATTTTCAGTTGTTTCACACGTTTTTGTTAAGTATATAATTCCACATGTGTTAATTCATAGTTTTGATGCCTTCAGTGTGAATGTACAATTTTCTTAGTCATGAAAATACAGATAAATCTTTAAATGAGAAGGTGTGTCCACCTTTTGGTCTGTACTGTATATATACACTGCTCAAAAAAATAAAGGGAACACTTAAACAACAGAATATAACTCCAAGTGCATCAAACTGTCCACTTAGGAAATGACACTGATTGACAATCAATTTCACATGCTGTTGTGCAAATGGAATAGACAATAGATGGAAATTATTGGCAATTATCAAGACACCCTCAAAGGATTGATTCTGCAGGTGGGGACCACAGACCACATCTCAGTACCAATGCTTTCTGGCAGATGTTTTGGTCACTTTTGAATGTTGGTTATGCTTTCACACTCGTGGTAGCATGAGACGGACTCTACAACCCACAGAAGTTGCTCAGGTAGTGCAGCTCATCCAGGATGGCACATCAGTGCGAGCTGTGGCAAGAAGGTTTGCTGTGTCTGTCAGCGTAGTGTCCAGAGGCTGGAGGTGCTACCAGGAGACAGGCCAGTACACCAGGAGACAAGGAGGGGGCCGTAGGAGGGCAACAACCCAGCAGCAGTACCGCTACCTCCGCCTTTGTGCAAGGAGGAACAGGGGGAGCACTGACAGAGCCCTGCAAAATGACCTCCAGCAGGCCACAAATGTTCATGTGTCTGCACAAACGGTTAGAAACCGACTCCATGAGGGTGGTATGAAGGCCCGACGTCCACAGATGGGGGTTGTGATCACATCCCAACATTGTGCAGGACGCTTGGCATTTGCCACAGAACACCAGGATTGGCAAAGTCGCCACTGGCGCCCTGTGCTCTTCACAGATGAAAGCAGGTTCACACTGAGCACATGTGACAGACATGACAGAGTCTGGAGACGCCGCGGAGAGCGATCTGCTGCCTGCAACATCCTTCAGCATGACCGGTTTGGCAGTGGGTCAGTAATGGTGTGGAGTGGAGGCCGCACAGCCCTCCATGTGCTCGCCAGACGTAGCCTGACTGCCATTAGGTACCGAGATGAGATCCTCAGACCCCTTGTGAGACCATATGCTGGTGCGGTTGGCCCTGGGTTCCTCCTAATGCAGGACAATGCCAGACCTCATGTGGCTGGAGTGTGTCAGCAGTTCCTGCAAGATGAAGGCATTGAAGCTATGGACTGTCCCACCCGTTCCCCAGACCTGAATCCGATTGAGCACATCTGGGACATCATGTCTCGCTCCATCCACCAACGTCACGTTGCACCATAGACTTTCCAGAAGTTGGCGGATGATCTAGTCCAGGTCTGGGAGGAGATCCCACAGGAGACCACCTCATCAGGAGCATGCCCAGGCGTTGTAGGGAGGTCATGCAGGCACGTGGAGGCCGCACACAATACTGAACCTCATTTTGACTTGTTTTAAGGACATTACATCAAAGTTGGATCAGCCTGTAGTGTGTTTTTCCACTTTAATTTTGGGGGTGGCTCCAAATCCAGGCCTCCATTAGTTAATAAATTTGATTTCCATTGATGATTTTTATGTGATTTTGTTGTCAGCACATTCAGCTTTGTACAGAACAAAGTATTCAATGAGAATATTTCATTCATTCAGATCTAGGATGTGTTATTTGAGTGTTCCCTTTATTTTTTTGAGCAGTGTATGTATATGTGTGTGTATATATATAATTTTTTTTAATTTTTTTCAATACATATTTCACTTTGGAGCTGACATAAGTCATGGACATGGGCTCTGTATCATGATATGTCTCCAATTTAGCAAATCTAGATCATGAAAGTAACTCTGTGACCTGCCATGTTGTCACCCTGAGTAATATGCTATAGGTATCATTACTGAGTCATATAGTGATGAAGTGATTGACAGTTGCTCCTGCTTTCTATCGAGCGTCTCTCCTGCTCTCTCTCTCGAGCGTCTCTCCTGCTCTCTCTCTCGAGCATCTCTCCTGCTCTCTCTCGAGCGTCTCTCCTGCTCTCTCTCTCTAGCTTCTCTCGTGCTCTCTCTCGAGCGTCTCTCCTGCTCTCTCTCTAGCTTCTCTCCTGCTCTTTCTCTCGAGCGTCTCTCCTGCTCTCTCTCTCTCGAGCGTCTCTCCTGCTCTCTCTCTCGAGCGTCTCTCCTGCTCTCTCTCTCTCGAGCGTCTCTCCTGCTCTCTCTCTCTCGAGCGTCTCTCCTGCTCTCTCTCGAGCGTCTCTCCTGCTCTCTCTCTCGAGCGTCTCTCCTGCTCTCTCTCGAGCGTCTCTCCTGCTCTCTCTCTCGAGCTTCTCTCCTGCTCTCTCTCTCGAGCGTCTCTCCTGCTCTTTCTCTCCTGCTCTTTCTCATGCACCGTCTCATGATGCACATAACACATCTGCATCTCTGGCTGCTATGGGCATAAAAGGGGACAAACTTATGGTGTGGCCCCCATGCTCCCCTGACCTCAACCCCATTCAGAACCTCTGGAGCATCATCAAAAGGAGTGTCTATGATGGCGGGAGGCAGTTCACATCTAAGCAACAGCTCTGGGAGGGTATTCTGTCCTCATGCACAACAATTAAAGCAGAAACCATCCAAAACCTGACAAATTCAATGGACGAGAGAGTTCAGAAGCTCCTTTCGAACAAGGGGTCCTATGTGCAAATGTAACATCACCTAGAATAAAGTTTTGAGTTGAAAACTGTTTGATTTCAGTTTGTAATAACCTGCTAATGCTTAGAATTTCAAAAATGACCATTTTTTTGTTCTTTATTAAAATGAAAAGGTTGAAAACTCTGCTGTGCATAATAATTTGGAACATGCATTTTGAGTGCAGTTTGAGTGTTTTATTTTTTAAAAAATATACTGTTATCATAGGCAGTTTGTACAAAAACCGTTCAATTGTACTCTAATAGTTATTGACTGGAAAATTACAATGACTGCAATTCATATAGGTAATTTGGGAAAATCTAAGAAAATTTTATTTGCATAATAATTTGGAACACAGTGTATATGTACAATTTTAATATGATCAATAAAAATATGTAAATATATTATATATATACACACACTGCTCAAAAAATAAAGGGAACACTTAAACATCACAACTCCAAGTCAATAACACTTCTGTGAAATCTACCTGTCCAGTTATGAAGCAACACGGATTGTGAATCAATTTCTCCTGCTGTTGTGCAAATGGAGCAGACAACTGGTAGAAATGATAGGCAATTAGCCAGATACCCCCTATAAAGGAGTGGTTCTGCAGGTGGTGACCACAGACCATTTCTCTGTTCTCATTCTTTTTGGCTGATGTTTTGGTCACTTTTTCATTTTGCCATTGCTCTCACCCCTAGAGGTACATTAGCATTAGGCAGTGTCTACAGTACAACCCACAGAAGTTGCTCAGGTAGTGCCGTTCATCCAGGATGGCACATAAGTGCGAGCTGTGGCAAGAAGTGTAGCTGTGTCTGTCAGCACAGTGTCCAGAGCATGGAGCAGATACCAGGAGATGTGCAGGGAGCCATAGGAGGGCAACAACCCAGCAACAGGACCGTTACCTCCTCCTTTGTGCAAGGAGGAACAGGAGGAGCACTGCCAGAGCCCTGCAAAATGACCTCCAGCTGGCCACAAATGTGCATGTGTCTGCACAAACGGTTAGAAACCGACTCCATGAGGGTGGTATGAGGGCCCGATGTCCACAGATGGGGGTTGTGCTCACAGCCCAACACCGAGCAGGACGCTTGACATTTGCCACAGAACACCAGGATTGGCAAAGTCGCCACTGGTGCCCTCTGCTCTTCACAGATGAAAGCTCAGTATTGTGTGTGGCCTCCACGTGCCTGTATGACCTCCCTACAACGCCTGGGCATGCTCCTGATGAGGTTGCGGATGGTCTCCTGTGGGATCTCCTCCCAGACCTAGACTAAAGCATCAGCCAACTCCTGAACAGTCAGTGGTGCAACGTGACGTTGGTGGATGTGACTCGCCCCCTGGGCCGTGGGGTACTCGGATCCGGGCAGTAGGGGAACGATGGGAGTAGTAGTGGCAACCCGGTTTCGTGGCTCAGGGTGGTCAGGCCAGTGGTAGTCCGTTATGTGCTGATGTTTATGTCCGACTACGCCACCCGTGGATTTGCGGTTATTAGGAACCGCCGCTGCATGCCGACCGCTGGGGCTGATGAGGTGTGCAGCTAGGGTAGTGTGACTCCCCACGGGAAGAGTGCGGCCCCAGGGCAGTATAGTGGATGGTGGGAGTGATGGTGGTGAGAGTCCCAGTGCTGATAGTGCTGGAGAAGCAAGGAGCACACAGACAACAGGTTGCAGTCCAGGGTCTTTACTAGAACAGGTAAATTGACCCATAAACAGTCCCGGCTAGGAGGGGGACCTGGATGTCTGAGAGCAACGGGGAAATTGGCCCTGGTCAGGCTGAGGGTGTAGGCCTACCGTGCTTTCTGCGCTCCTTCTGGCTATCTCCTCCTGATAGGGTAACAGCCCACGTTTCCAAGCTTTCCGTGTATTCTCGCCTGTATGGCCTGCGACGTGGGTTCCTTTCTGCTCCCAGCCTTGTACGGCTTTACTGGTACCTTCTGTTGTGGCAGGGCCTCCAGGCTTCTTAGGCCAAGGAATATACAGTCCCCTGCGGACTGGTTCTCTGCTGGGGGATGTGGAATCCTCTCAGCCTCAGACACCAAAGTCTGGTAAATTAAGTCCTCTTTCTGCCAAGACAGGCTCTCTTCGCCTCTTGTCTCTGGCTTGTGGCTCTCCTCCTGCCACACTTCCTCTTAGGTGCAGTGCAACTGTCTGTCCCTGTTCTGCTCTGGGACAAGTCTCAATGCTGAGACAGGCCATCCAGTTCTCTCTAACCCTGCCCCCAGCACCAGCTTTTATAGGGGCAGCCTGCTCCCCCTACTGGCCTGAGACAGGAGGCATTGCATGCTAATGTTCCCCTGACTAGAGAACCTCCCCCTTGCTCTCAGACACAGCTTTAATACATTTTGTGGCATCCAGGCCAGGGTGACACATTCCCCCCTAGTGAAATTTAGTACTCCGGGACTAAACAATAAACAAAGACAATAAAACATTAATAGACATTAATAGACAGACGATGCACAAATTGAGTTCTTAAGGTCACAGTGTGGCCTGTGACCGGGTGTCCATATCACCAATACAACGGGGAGCCTTAACCAGGTGGGGGTCTGTCCTACCCCAAGTCCTTCACAGTCTTAGTTCATTCCTTGGTTAGGCTCCGAACGCAGTCCATACCAGGTCCCGGTTATAAAAAGTCCATAACCTGTGAGTCCTTACAGTAACTGCAAGAAACTGAAACACGGAATTACCAAACATGCATGTAACTTTGCAAACAATTCAACATTTGGCAACAAGGTTATTTACAATTTTAGTGCGCTCTATATTCTCCAGCGAGCGGGTATCAGCCCCTTTGTGCTCCTGGTTGACCTACGTAGCCCACTGTCTGGTGGTGGACCAACCTGGCTTTCCCCACTAGCGTTAGGGGTACAGCTACCAGCTGGGTGTACAGGTAGGGAAGGCAGCTGTCTGCGGGTCCTTTGGCTTACCGCAGGCATGGCAGGCTCACTGTCAGCAGAGGGTTGACTCTCCTGGGCTGCTGGTACAGGCTCTTCTGCCTCTGGAACCGCTTGCTCCTCTTCACCTTCCGGCTCTGGTGTTGGTTGTTGCTGTGCCGGTTGCAGGAAATGCAGGACGGGTACCACTATGGCATCATTTATGCGAGTCCAGGACTGAGGGAACTCTCCGAGAACGGTGCTGATCATTTCTTCCTTGTCCTCTGCGGGTTCAAGGTCACTCTGATCCTCTTCTGCACTACGGAGTTGCTCGGGGCATCTTTTGAAATGGTCTCTGGAGACGGTACTAGTGGTTTCTCCTCCGTCCTTGGTGATCACGCACACCTTCGTGTTGTCGTGATCAGACTGCAGTACGGTGTAGGGTTCCCTTTCCCACTGGTCGTCCAACTTGTGAAGCCTTCTTTTTCGCTTTAGGACTTGCTCACCAGGTTCTAGGGGACCAGCAGGGGCGTGTTGGTTGAAGAGTTTTTCTTGCCTCTCTCTCACCTGGGCCAGGCTCTTCTCCACAGTCTACTGCACCTTCTTGTACTGCAGTTGCCTTTCCGTATCCCAGTCCGCATCCGGGGAGGTGTCCTCAGGCGTTAGGACTCCCATCTCCAGGTCTATAGGCAGCTTACCCGGTCTGGGTCGCATCAGGTAAGCCGGGGTGCAGTTGGTAGCATTCACCGGGATATGATTGTATAAGTCTATCAGGTCCGGCAGTTTTTCTGGCCACAGGCTGCGCTCCTCCAGGGGCAACGTCTTCAGGAGATCAATGACTATATTGTTCATCTTCTCACACATCCCGTTGGTTTGTGGGTGGTAAGGCATTGTCCGAATCTTCTTACAGCCATAGAGGTTGCTGAACTCCTGGAAGATTTCAGCCTCGAACGCTGGACCCTGGTCTGTCAGGACCTGTTCCGGATACCCGTGTGGACGGCAGAAATATTTCTGGAAGGCTCTGGCCGCTGTTTGGGCTGTCAAGTCTTTTACTGGGACCACCACTAGAAAACGGGAATAGTGGTCCACGATTGTCAGGGCATAGATGTATCCTGACCGGCTGGGAGCCAATTTGACATGGTCCAGAGCTACCAGCTCAAGAGGCTGCGTGGTGACGATGGGCCTCAAGGGTGTCTTCTGGCTGGTGCGGCCTTCCTCCTTAGGTGACAAGGGCCACAGTCTCTGCACCATTTTTCTACAGCTCCTCTCATGCCGACCCAAAAGAACCTTCCTCTTAGTAGGAACTCCAGTTTCTTCCAACCGAACCGATGTGTCCCGCCCTGTCATGGTAAGCCCCCAGGACCATAGCTGCATCCCGCCTTGGGACCACGACTTGCCAGGTCAGCTCGTGCGTCCGGTGGTTGACAGTCCTTCTGCACAACTTGCCTTCGTAGAGGAACAGCTTGCTCTTCTCTTTCCATAGCTGCTTGGCTTCCTCTGGAGCATCCGGATCTATGCGGGCATCTTCCTGGGTCAGCAGATCTTTCACCAGGCGGATGGCAGGGTCACTATCTTGGGTCTCGGCCCAGCTGTGTTGAGGTAGGGGATTTATCATCACGGTTGTTAGATCCTCCTCCTTCACGCGGTGGGAGTATTGAGCAGCTCCATACCGGTGAAACGCGGGGAGTTCTACCTCCTCCAGCTCTTCTGGGTCTTCGTCACCTTCAGATAAGTGAGGCATCCTCGATAGGGCGTCAGCGTTGGCATTGGTTTTGCCGGCCCGGTACTTGATCAGTCATAGTTGGAGAGACGGGCCATCCACCGCTGTTCTAGGGCACCCAGTCTTGCATTGTCCAGGTGTGTCAACGGGTTGTTGTCCGTGTACACGGTGAACTTTGCGGAGGCCAGGTAATGCTTGAAGCGTTCCGTCACGGCCCACACCACCGCCAAGAATTCTAGCTTGAAGGAGCTGTAATTCTCCGGGTTCCTCTTGGTGGGTCTCAGCTTCCGGCTGGCGTACGCGATCACCCTTTCTCTGCCCTGTTGGTTTTGGGACAGTACGGCTCCCAGTCCCACATTACTGGCATCTGTGTGGAGAATGAAAGGCTGGCCATAATCAGGGTAGGCCAGGATCTCGTCCCCTGTGAGGGCCATCTTTAGCTGGCGGAAGGACTCCTCTTCCGGTTTATCCCACTTGAAGGGCGGCTTTTGGCTCCTGGACTTAGACTGTCCGATCAGGAGGTCCTGCATAGGAGCTGCCATCTTAGTGAACCCGGGGATGAACCTTCGGTAGTAGCCTACCAACCCGAGAAACTGTCTCACCTCTTTGATGTTCGAGGGGCTTGGCCAGCTCTTGATTGCCGTGACCTTGTCAGGGTCGGGGGCCACTCCTTCCGCGCTTACCACGTGCCCTAGGTACTGGTCCTTTGATTTCAGCAGGTGACACTTCGATGGTTTCACCTTCAGGCCATAGCCTGCCAGGGCTTCGAACACCTCGGCCAGGTGCTTTAGGTGGTCCTCGTAGGTCTTCGAATAGACGATCACGTCGTCCAGGTAAAGGAGGACCGTCTCGAAGTTTCGGTGCCCTAGACATCATTCCATCAGCCTCTGGAAGGTCCCTGGTGCGTTGCAGAGCCCGAAGGGCATACAGTTGAACTCACTCAGTCCCATCGGGGTGGTGAAGGCAGTCTTCTCCTTGTCAGCCTCTGCCACAGGAACCTGCCAGTACCCGCTAGTAAGGTCCAAAGTAGAAAAGAAGTTAGCAGATTTTAGTGCGGCTAAAGACTCCTCTATTCTAGGCAGCGGATATGCGTCTTTGTGGGTGATACGGTTGATTTGTCTATAGTCCACGCACATTCTCATGGTGCCGTCTTTCTTTTTGACCAGAACCAAGGGGGCTGCCCAGGGGCTACAGCTGTCTCTAATAACCCCAGCTTCTTTCATCTCTCTTAGCATGCCCTTTGCGTTCTGATAATGTGCAGGGGGTACAGGTCTGTGCCTCTCTTTTATTGGTGGGTGGCTCCCTGATGTGGTGTTCTATCCCTTTTACTCTGCCGAAGTCTAGCGGGTGCTTACTAAAGACTCTCTCGTACTCCTGTACCACCCGGTAGACTCCTTGTTTTTGGTGCAGGGGAGTGGAGTCAGCACCCACATGGAGTTTCTGGCACCAGTCCTCCTTTTGTTTCTGGGAGCCATTACCCTCCGCCTGAGGAGATGGAGGCAAGGGTTCCACGGCCCTGATAGCTTTGTGTTCGACAACAAACAGTTTGGCGAGTGTAGCGTACCTGGGTAAGTGTACTTCCCTCTCCCCAATGTTGAGGATGTGGACGGGCACCCTCCCATGACGGACATCAACCACCCCCCGGGCTGTCAAAATGGTGGGCCTGCTGTCTGAGTACACGGGTTCTACCATGGCTTGGTAGTCTCTACCACTCAACCCGATTGCAGTCCGACACCAGATCATCATTTCACTTTTGGGAGGCATGGAAATGGGGAATGGGTCACTCAGTCTTACGCTACCGATCTCACCACCAGACAGTTCTACCTGCTGCCGTCTCATCAGGGCTTTTATCTCCTTGTTGAGGACTCTCTGTTGGCTGGAACTAGCATTCACCGCCACCTGTTGTAGAATTACAATTACCTCTGAAAGACAATTTTCAATTACGTTAGTACCCACAGTTATTTTAGGGTGACTTTCACGACGGTCAATGTCCACAATAATCACCCCCTGTGCCGGCAGTTCAACTTTACCAATTTTAATGGTCATCTCCTTGAACCCCATCTGCGGCACGGGTAAGCCATTACTGGCGATGATGCTCAAGTTATTGTCTGGATACCGTGTGATATCAGCATCAGTCCAATACTGCTTAAAAAGTACATAAGGGATAGTGGTTACTTGTGACCTATTATCCAGCAAGGCGCTCATGGGGATACCGTCCAGCACCACGGGTAAAACCGGGCGCCCCCCAACGTACTTATTACGCCAATTGTAAGGGCCTGGTGATCTTATGCCTGGGGGTTGGCCCTTTGCCCCAGGTTGGACCCTTTTAAATTACAGTACCTGGAAATGTGTCCGGGCTGGTTGCATCGACGGCAAATGGGCTGTCCATCCTCTGCGTAGCGGTCTGTGGGCCTCCCTCGGAACGACGGGATCCTCCTCTGTCGACGCCACAGGACATCCTCCGGACTTGAAGCCAGCTCGATGGGTCTTGACGGGTCCACTTGCAACGCCTGGACGGTCCTGGTCAACGCCGCGACGCTCCTGGTCAGCTCCTGGACTTGGTGGTGCAGGTCTTTCGACGGGGCTTGGTTCAGGGCCTGTGCATCAGCCCCCACGGGATCCATAGAGGAGGGCGCCGCCTCCTGGTGGTTGGTGAGAGCAGGGCGCCGGGGGTTTATAGCGCCACTGGTTGCAGATTCACGGAGCACCCTTATGGCCCTGTCCTTAAATTGGGCAAAGGTTAGGTCGGGGTTCTGAAAGAACATGAGACGCAGTTGGGCCCTGTGGGCGCTAGACAGCAGACCTTCTATGAATTGTTCTGTTAGCAGCTTATCCGTTTCCTGCACACTGCCAGGGTCAGTTTGTTGAATAGCCCTCAAGGCTTCCTGCAGATTTAGGGCATAGTCTCTGATGCTGTCCTGTGCCCGCTGCTTACATCCATAGAACCTCATTTTAATCTCAGCGGAGGTACGTGTGTCAAAGGTACCCCGCAGCCGGGCCAGAATACCCTTCACAGTCCTTTTATCCTCAGTGGGCCATGATTTTACCTCCCTTTGGGCTGCGCCAGTTAACTGCCCTGTCAATATGCTGACCTTCTGTTCCTCTGTCAGGGGGTAAACGTGGAACAAACTGTATAGCCTTTCCTTGAAGTCAGTTAGGGCATGGGGCTCCCCTGAGTATTTGGGCAGCCAGGCCGCTCCAGGGATGTAGGGCAGGGAAAAGGGCATCACCGCTGCTGCAGCTGCGTTGGTGGTAGTGGGTGCCTCTGTGTCCGACATCTTCCTCCCCCCTAGTTAAGCGTGGCCTACCTTCCGACGATCCTCTTCTGTAGGCCGCGGCTCCGCTGCTGCTGCTCTGGACGAGGACCTTGCGTCGCGTCCTGATGACGTCAGCGTCGCTCTCTCTCCCTTCCAGGACCTTGCGCAGCGTCGGTGCGTGGGGCGGAGCTTCGGATCTCGCGCGGTTTTGAAGTCCATGCCCCTCTTCTTCCCGCGCGGCGTCCTGAAGATGGCGTCCGATGGCGAGAAACAGCTGCGGATGGCGGGAAGACGGTAGAAGACGGCGGGAAACAGTCCAAGATGGCATCTGATGGCGGGAATCGGCTCCGGATGGCGGGAAACGACTCCGGACGGCGGGAAACTTCGCCATAGGTAAGTTACAAAAGTCTTTTTCAGGCACGCAGTACCCGGTGGTTGCGGGCACGAAATCCTGCCGACTACGCCAAAGCTGACTCGCCGCTTGGGCCGTGGGGCACTCGGATCCGGGCAGTCTGGGAACGATGGGAGTAGTAGTGGCAACCCGGTTCCGTTGCTCAGGGTGGTCAGGCCAGTGGTAGTCCGTTATGTGCTATTGATTATGTCCGACTACGCCACCCGTGGATTGCGGTTATTAGGAACCGCCGCTGCATGCCGACCGCTGGGGCTGATGAGGTGTGCAGCTAGGGTAGTGTGACTCCCCACGGGAAGAGTGCGGCCCCAGGGCAGTATAGTGGATGGTGGGAGTGATGGTGGTGAGAGTCCCAGTGCTGATAGTGCTGGAGAAGCAAGGAGCACACAGACAACAGGTTGCAGTCCAGGGTCTTTACTAGAACAGGTAAATTGACCCATAAACAGTCCCGGCTAGGAGGGGGACCTGGATGTCTGAGAGCAACGGGGAAATTGGCCCTGGTCAGGGTAAGGGTGTAGGCCTACCGTGCTTTCTGCGCTCCTTCTGGCTATCTCCTCCTGATAGGGTAACAGCCCACGTTTCCAAGCTTTCTGTGTATTCTCGCCTGTATGGCCTGCGACGTGGGTTCCTTTCTGCTCCCAGCCTTGTACGGCTTTACTGGTCCCTTCTGTTGTGGCAGGGCCTCCAGGCTTCTTAGGCCAAGGAATATACAGTCCCCTGCGGACTGGTTCTCTGCTGGGGCATGTGGAATCCTCTCAGCCTCAGACACCAAAGTCTGGTAAATTAAGTCCTCTTTCTGCCAAGACAGGCTCTCTTCGCCTCTTGTCTCTGGCTTGTGGCTCTCCTCCTGCCACACTTCCTCTTAGGTGCAGTGCAACTGTCTGTCCCTGTTCTGCTCTGGGACAAGTCTCAATGCTGAGACAGGCCATCCAGTTCTCTCTAACCCTGCCCCCAGCACCAGCTTTTATAGGGGCAGCCTGCTCCCCCTACTGGCCTGAGACAGGAGGCATTGCATGCTAATGTTCCCCTGACTAGAGAACCTCCCCCTTGCTCTCAGACACAGCTTTAATACATTTTGTGGCATCCAGGCCAGGGTGACACAGATGGAGCGAGACATGATGTCCCAGATGTGCTCAATCGGATTCAGGTCTGGGGAACAGGCGGGCCAGTCCATAGCTTCAATGCCTTCACCTTGCAGAAACTGCTGACACACTCCAGCCACATGAGGTCTGGCAATGTACTGCATAAGGGGCATAATGGGGGCATTACACTGTGTGGGGGCATAATACATACTACATAAGGGGCATAATGGGGGCATTAAACTTTTTGGGGCATCATACATACTGCATAAGGGGCATAATGGGGGCAATACACTGTGTGGGGGCATCATACATACTGCATAAGGGGCATAATGGGGGCATTACACTGTGTGAGGGGCATCATACATACTGCATAAGGGACATAATGGGGGCATCATACATCCTGCATAAGGGGCATAATGGGGGCATTACATTGTGTGGTAGCATCATACATCTTGTATAAGGGGCATAATGGGGGCATTACACTGTGTGGGAGCATCATACATACTGCATGAGGGGCATAATGGTGGCATACACTGTGTGGTGCATCATATATACTGTATAAGGGGCATAATGGGGGCATTACACTGTGTGGGGCATCATATATACTGTATAAGGGGCATAATGGGGCATTACACTGTGTGGGGGCATCATACATACTGCATAAGGGGCATAATGGGGGCATTACACTGTGTGGGGGCATCATACATACTGCATAAGGAGCATAATGGGGGCATTACACTGTGTGGGGGCATCATGTATACTGCATAAGGGGCATAATGGGGGCATTACACTGTGTGGGGGCATCATGCATCCTGCATAAGGGGCATAATGGGGGCATTACACTGTGTGGGGGGCATCATACATCCTGCATAAGGGGCATAACACTGTGTGGGGGCATCATACATCCTGCATAAGGGGCATAATGGGGGCATTACACTGTGTGGGGGGCATCATACATACTGCATAAGGGGCATAATGGGGGCATTACACTGTGTGGGGGCATCATACATCCTGCATAAGGGGCATATTGGGGGCATTACACTGTGTGGGGGCATCATGCATCCTGCATAAGGGGCATAATGGTGGCATTACACTGTGTGGGGGCATCATACATACTGCATAAGGGGTATAATGGGGGCATTACACTGTGGGGGGCATCATGCATCCTACATAAGGGGCATAATGGGGGCATTACACTGTGTGGGGGCATCATACATACTGCATAAGGGGTATAATGGGGGCATTACACTGTGGGGGGCATCATGCATCCTACATAAGGGGCATAATGGGGGCATTACACTGTGTGGGGGCATCATACATTCTGTATAAGGGGCATAATGGGGGCATTACACTGTGGGGCCAGTAAAGGGGCCCTTTACTATGAGAACAATACGTTTCCTCCCTTCCTGTCTCCATAGTTGGGTCGTATGTATCTATTACAGGAAACAGAACAAAAACCTTATGATTCTTATAAAGGGGCAACACAAGACCCCAAAAGAGTCTCTGTGCTCAAGGGGTTAATGCCCCCTGCGCCCAGTAATGGGGGATCCCCACATACCTCCACCTGCAGAGCCGCCACCACATATATGGCTGCTCTGTGCGAACAGAAGCTGTGATGAGGTCACAGGAGGGGAAGAGTCAGGGGTCACATGGTCAGGGGCCTCAGTGGATGCAGGACTCTGCTGTGCTGGTTGTCATGGTGCTGGATGAGCTGAAGTTTATGTGTGGGGTCAGGAGTAGTGTTGAGCGATACCTTCCGATATCGGGAAATATCGTATCAGATTGGATAGGACCGATACCCAAAAGTATCGGATATCGCCGATTCCGATACCAGAAACCAATGCAAGTCAATGGGACACTAATATCGGAAAGCCATCCCAGCGTGAGAGAATTCTCCTGATTGTTTAAAAGCCGGAGGGCGGTAAAAAGCCGCCGGCTTTTAAACAATCACACAGCCCCATACTGCTTCCCCGCAGCCTCCCACCCCGATCCTGCGCTCCCCCCGCCACCTCCCATCCCGATCGTAAGTTAGGACCGGGCGGGGAGCGCAGCACCAAGGAGCAGGGAGCGAAGGACCCGGGCGGGGAAGCCGGCAGTGAAAAGACTACACCGCCGGCTTTCCCGTTCTGTGCTGCGCTCTCCCGCCGGTTATTTCAAATGAACAGCTGAGGTATCAGGTGATGCTGATCAGCTGTTCATTTGAAGTAGCCGCGGTGCCCTCAGAGGGTTCATGTGAGTTCATGCTTCACTGCATGAACTCACATGAACTTTCCCACGGCCGCACAGGTCAGCCTCACCTCCCAGACCATCAGACCCATCATGATTGGTGTGTGCGCAGGTGTCTGTGCGATGTGTGCGGGTGTGTGCGCGATGTCTGCGGGTGTCTGCGTGCAGGCAGACATAGGCTAATGTGACACTACTACTCCCATCGGCCTATGTCTGTCCCCCGTCCACTTGTGCCAGCAGGATCAGCTCGATGGGAGCAGTAGCTATTTAAACTGCCCCATATGTTATTTTTGCCCCTATACATCTTTTATGTTTTTAGGCCCCCCATATATTTTTTTTGTTTTTGGTCCCCAATAAATTTTAAATACATTTTTCATTGGTGGCCAGTGGTTACCTAAAATAAATTAGTTCATACATTACCTGTCCCCGCCGATCGCCAGCTAAAATAAAGTAAAAAATAAAAAACTACACCTATACTCACCTAGACACCTAATTCCCCGAAGCCATCGATCTCCTGTAATAAAATATAAAATAATAAACCACAACCTTATCCTTACCCCTCCGTAGTAGTCCACGAGTGTCCCACGAAGATCTCCAGTTTAGAGCAGCCACATAAAATGTGACCGCTCTAAACCACTGCCGCCGCTAGAATGACGGGGCCGTAAAGCAGCCCCATCATTGCATAAACCGGTGTCTAGGTGAGTATAGGTGTAGTTTTTTATTTTTTACTTTATTTTAGGTGGCGATCAGGTAATGTATGAACTAATTTATTTTAGGTAACCACTGGCCACCAATGAAAAATGTATTTAAAATTTATTGGGGACCAAAAACAAAAAAAATATATGGGGGGCCTAAAAACATAAAAGATGTATAGGGGCAAAAATAACATATGGGGCAGTTTAAATAGCAGGATCAGGCTGATGGGAACTACTGCTCCCATCGAGCTGATCCTGCTGGCACGAGTGGACGGGGGACAGACATAGGCCGATGTGAGTAGTAGTGTCACATCGGCCTATGTCTGCCTGCACGCAGACACCCGCAGACATCGCGCACACACCCGCACACATCGCACAGACACCCGCGCACACTCCAATCATGATGGGTCTGATGGTCTGGGAGGTGAGGCTGACCTGTGCGGCCGTGGGAAAGTTCATGTGAGTTCATGCAGTGAAGCATGAACTCACATGAACCCTCTGAGGGCACCGCAGCTACTTCAAATGAACAGCTGATCAGCATCACCTGATACCTCAGCTGTTCATTTGAAATAACCGGCGGGAGAGCGCAGCACAAAACGGGAAAGCCGGCGGTGAAGTCTTTTCCCTGCCGGCTTCCCCGCCTGGGTCCTTCGCTCCCTGCTCCTTGGTGCTGCGCTCCCCGCCCGGTCCTAACTTACGATCGGGATGTGAGGTGGCGGGGGGAGCGCAGGATCGGGGTGGGAGGCTGCGGGGAAGCAGTATGGGGCTGTGTGATTGTTTAAAAGCCGGCGGCTTTTTACCGCCCGCCGGCTTTTAAACAATCAGGAGAATTCTCTCACGCTGGGATGGCATTCCGATATTAGCGTCCCATTGACTTGCATTGGTTTCCGGTATCGGAATCGGCGATATCCGATACTTTTTGGGTATCGGTCCGATCCAATCCGATCCGATATTTCCCGATATCGGAAGGTATCGCTCAACATTAAGTAATACATAAGAATAATATGTACTATGTCTGACCACTACAAACACTCATCTGAACTGGTCCAAGTGCTGTCAGGTTTTTTCACGGGCAGCACTTAGACAATACGGTCGTGTGAATATAGGCTTATGATGCATCTGGTAATAAACATGTTAAGGATGGGCCGCTACTCATGGGCCACTGCTGTGTGCTTGCCCCCCAGGCTAAAATGTGCCAGCCAGCCCCTGCTGCACCGGGTGCCAGAAAACCTAGATACACCTTTGGAATAGGTATCCTGCAAAGTAAGGATGGGGTTTGGTGTTTTTAAATGATTTTATTGACTCTGTGCATTTATATTTTGTATCAATAATATGATATGGTTATATATATCTTCTGGATATCAGGAGGGCTTATCCCTGTGCATTGACTCTCTCCTTCTCCTTCGATGTCCTGTATAGGCCAAAAAAAACTACGCGTTTCGAGGACTCACAGTTCCTCTTCGTCAGCTTCTCGCTGGTAGTCAAACTGGTAACCTAATAAAGTCCAAACGCCCCCCACAAAGATAATACAACCAAAGAAATGGAGGAAGATCCAATACTAACAAGACGGTGCAAAAGGACATATGGAGGTGCAATAGAACTAAGATAGAATTCCAATAAGAATAGACTGTGTGTGAAAAAAATAATAATAAAAAAGACTTTGTTCAAACTTTCACAATTAGTTAAAAATGAATAAAAATTATATACTTATATTTCTGATGGCTATAAAAAACAGTCTGTTAATCAGTGTATATTACCAGGATAGTATAAATTCGGCACTTAGTACCATCCAGAGATAAAAAGGAAAAAATGAAGGAGAAAAATAAAAACATTATATAGTATCTCCAATAGGGGTATCAATGTATAGAAACAAATACATATATAAAATAGGTGGATTCAAAGGAATATATCCAAAAGACATATTATATTGATAAAATATAAGGAGGTTCATAAAAGTGCAATGTAAATGTTCAATTGGTACTGGGATAAAAAATACATACAGTATATACCGCTGCGAGTTGAAGGCATACAGCTGACTCTCGTGATTAAGGCCCTTCAGAGCCAAGCTATTTAATGTGAAGATCCATTTGGATTCCATCCGCGACATTAATCTCAGGTAATCACCTCCCCTCCATTTTCTGGGGACTAATCGGATCCCACAAAACTTAGTGTCCTTATAAGATTGGTTGTGGAACTTCCGGTAGTGCCGGGACAGTGGATGCCCTTCAAAACCTTCATTCATGTTGATAAAGTGTTCCTTCAGCCTTTTGATAACTTGCGCTTTGTACAGACATCTCCTCCTGCCAAGGCATAAAAAGGGCGTGGCTTGGGGTGTGGATAGGGGCGTGGCCAGACTACGCGTGCCGCATGGTTTCGCCCTCTTTCTAGTCCTCATAGGTTGGCGGTATGCTTGTACTGAGCAGATCTGGGATATCAGTGATTAGGTCCCATATTGTGCACTGTAAGGTCTGGAAAAGCTCCTTCTATCCGTTTCTGTAGCACCAGAGGAAGAACAGAGGGGAAAAGACAGGATTTTCTACATGTCGCGTTATGTAGATGTTCTGCAGATTTATCACAACCGTCCACAAGAAGAAACTGCCATCACAGAGCCGCCTTTAGCTGTTGGAAAAGTTTAAACTTAGTTTTGAATAGTTGCTATAGCCAACAAGGACTTTCTATTTATGCTGGGTCACATGATGCTGGTGCTGGGTGATGTCATGTGACGGAATGTTGTGGGTGATGATGTCACAGAGGGCGTTGTGATGTCACCCTTGGGGTATATAAGGGGGCTCCATCCACCTGGAGCTCATATCTCATTGGCCATATCTTGGTGCTGAGATACCCCCTGGAGACAATGAGGATCGCCATATTGTTTCTGTGCTGTACCCTGTTCTACCCTGTGAATTACCATAGGCTGCCGGTGAGTACCTGTCTATTATTACATATGGAGGACGTTTAGAATCAGCTGCGGCAGGGGAAGGGGATGGGGAGGGGGGTCCTGTAAGAATTTACCTGCGGGAATAAGAGGTTATGGCAGGGAAAGGAGCTTAGGAAGTGACAGTCAGAGGGGATATAAGTGTGGGGTGACCCCTCTGACTCCCACATTCCTGCCTTGTCCTTGTAGTGATTAATGACTTTGGTGTTGTCCCTTATATATCACTTTGCAGTCACCAGTGATCGCTCCGCACTGTGATCCTAAACTACAGTCTCATTTACCTTTTTGCAAACGCCCAGAAGGGGAGGAGTGACATCACACCCATGTGAGCAGATCCCGCCCACTTTTACTGCAGTCGTAATGCGAGCTAGCTGTATTCTGTTTTCATGGAAATATCAGCAGCTGCTCCCCCTAGTGTTTACAAGATGAAAACATCAAAAGAGTTAAAATATTTTTTTCAGATTTTATACCATTAAAACCTTTTTAAATATATATGTGTATTTATATATAAATATAAATACTTTACAATTTTACAATTGTAAAAAAATTGCTGACACTTTCCCTTTAAAAGATCTAAAGACGTTCTGCTTCATGTGCCATTGTGACCAATCACAGCACAGATTATATTTTTTAAACTTTTCTTGAAAAACTGAAGCTGCTCCGTGATTGGAAATCATGTGGAAGGGTTCTCTTTTAGACATTTAGTTAGGTCCAAAGTATCAGTGACATGATGGATAGAACTGTGCAATGATGTCACAGAGGGCTTTGTGATGTCACCCCTGGGTATATTAGAAGCCTCGGCCCATCTGCAGCTTGTATCTCATTGACCATACCTTGGTGCTGAGAGACCTCTGGAGATGATGAGTATCATCCTATCATTTCTGTGCTTTACGTTGCTCTACCCCCCACATTACAGTACACTGAGGGCGAGTATGTTCTCATCAATATGAAGGTCACAAGGATCAGCTAATGAGAATATCGCCTCTTGCAGGACTTCTCATACTGGACACGTGACCGTCCGTCATATGAAAGTCCAACTGTAAATAATATTCCATGGACCCTGGAGGTGAATCCCAAACTTCTTCCTGATCTTCTCAATGGGATATTTCTGAAAGTTGCTTGATAATGTATCCATCACTGTATAATAACAAGGGCTCTCTGTTTGACTGGATTGGGTATAAATATACAGGACTTTATTATGTTTTTTTTCTTTATTATAGGATGACCCACTACCCGTGGATCTCAGAAGAAGCACCTATCAAGCTTCCATCAATCTTCCTCTTTGGCTCTTCCGTGGCGCAGTTTTTGTTGCGGTGATGACACTACTGACAATACTAGAGTATTTGGCCTTAAGTCTTGTCCTGAGCAAGTGGGCAATGTCTGAACCTGGTGAAACAATCAGAAAACTCCTGAGAACAAAACCATTCTGAAGGAACAAAGTGCTTGTAAGGAGCCGATTTGCATCCCTCAGATTCAGAAGCAAGACTCCAGGAGAACACCTGTCCTGCCCAATGGCAAATGTTCTACTCCATCCATGGCTCCTGCACCGCAGGATGCGAAAAAGGTTCCTAGTTGCAACTATAAAGTGGCGTTCAGTGATATTGTCTGGGTCAGAATGATCCCTCACAACAATATAGGAAGAAGAGCTCGAAGTTCAACGGAGCTTAAAGAGAGGTTACTGATTTTTCAGAGAAGCCAACAACCCAGAATTCCAGAGCCAAGAGCACCAGAACCTAGAACACCAGAACCTACCATGTCAGAACCTAGTATGTCAGAACCTAGAATGCCAGAGCCTGAAATGCCTACAACACCTCAACCCAAAATCAAGAGGAGAAGATGTTTCCTTAGATGTCTTAGAGGCGAGGAAGATTGAGAAGGCAACTGCTTGAACTTTCCCATTGCTCGTGTTTTCATCACAGGTTAGTCCTATACATGCTGTCTGATGGGCACCATCTTACTACATACAATGCAGCATTGCACCTGAAATCGCATGGATATTTTGTCACACACTTGCACTTTAGCACCTTATCATATGGCGCATATATCTATGAACGCTTTGCTAAGTATCACTGTCTAGTATGTGCTTCTGATGAACCTATTTTAGGAAAACGTGTCGAGGTTTGGCATACTATGTACTTGAGTTTGGCGTACTATGTGCTTGTTGGTAAATTCTATTGCCATCTATAATCTACTAGATATTATAATGTCTCTGGTGGGATGCCCCATGCCGAATTGTTGATAACTGACTATGAGCATTGTCCTCTATTTCTTATCTACTATGGTTACAGGTTGATGTGAAGAGAGCTGTGCCATTGGTAGCGATTTTTCTACTGATTTGTCAGTTATATTTATGTTAGTTTAGCAAATTTCTGCTTGTAGGGTCTAATGTTTTACCATAGTGTATGTTCTGTGAGCTAAATTGTCATACTTATGCACTAGATAGATTATAAATTGTGATGCTTATGTACAAGATAGATTATTAGTTTAATCGGTGATTTTTTAAATATTTTTTAGCATCAGGAGACTCAAGAATCGCATCTTACAGAAGACAAGAAGCCTAAATGCCGAAGGGTGATGACCTGTTGATGGCCCACAGCTGGAGGGTCATTACCTCTTGATGGCACAAAACTGGACAGAAGATAAAAACATTTGATGGCACACAGCCGGAGGGTGATGATCTATTGATGGCCATAGCCAGAGGGTCATTACCTGTTGATGGCACACAGCCGGAGGGTGATGACCTATTGATGACCATAGCCAGAGGGTCATCACCTGTTGATGGCACACAGCCGGACAGAGGATAATTACCTGTTGATGGCACACAGACGGATGGTCATTACCTGTTCATGGCGCACTGCCGGATGGTCATTACCTGTTGATGGCACACAGCCGGAGGGTGATGACCAAATGATGGCCATAGCCAGAGGGTCATTACCTGTTGATGGTGCACTGCCGGATGGTCATTACCTGTTGATGGCACACAGCCGGATGGTCATTACCTGTTCATGGCACACTGCCGGATGGTCATTACCTGTTGATGGAACACAGCCGGAGGGTGATGACCTATTGATGGCCATAGCCAGAGGGTCATTACCTGTTGATGGCGCACTGCCGGATGGTCATTACCTGTTGATGGCACACAGCTGGAGGGTGATGACCAGTTGATGTCGGACTGCCGGATGGTCATTACCTGTTGATGGCACACAGCCGGACAGAGGATCATTACCTGTTGATGGCACAAAGCCGGTCAGAGGATAAGATCTTTTGATTGCATACACCGGGTCCCTCCCTGATAACAGGGAACCCTGGGGAATACTCGTCATCTTGATCCCCCACTGACTAAATACTTGCTCCACCTCAGCCTACACCATCATGGAGGTCACTTCCACCTGTGTCCACTGTAAGGTTCGACTTTCTTTTATCATTTCAGCAGATTAATAAACATCATAAAGCTGTAAAATTATCGAGTAATTTATTATAAATTATTATAAAGAAATATAAAGTATAATAGATAGCTATAGAGGGCACAGAAGACGACTAACTATAGTAAGCATGGTATCGCCTGATATATACTGTATATTCTAGATGGCGCTATTACACTAAATACATCACAACCTCCAGGGTGATATTACCGTACAATGCGAGATCACTAATAATGGCCACAGATTATGAGAAAATGACCAGCTCCATAGTCCTGGAGTTATTATAAATGTCTCTAGTGTGAGGCAGGGACTGGACGAGTGTTGGAGGGAGGTATATTCCCCCAGGACGTCCTTTATGTATCCATGCTGTAGAATCTGCCGTATACTTCTGTTCTAGCAGTCAGACATTTCACTCTGCAAATCACAGGCTCAACATTGTGTAAAACTACCACCGTATATAAGAGCACTCAGAATAAAAACTAGCGGCATGCCGTGCACTGCCCACGTCATGTGTACGGGATACAGGACCTGCAGGACCTGGTACGGCCATTATAGTTGATAGATTAATGATACCTGTGCAGATGAAGGGAAAAAAATATGTGCAACAGCAGGAGGAGAAAGTCTCAAAATGTAATTTGAAGAGTATAATAGAGAAATGGGAAACTTCTGGAGATGCAGATAAGTGGTACCAGGGCAAAACGTAAGTGCAGTCAGACATGGGAAAAGTGCAAATGATCGAGCGTAAAGGTTTGTTTAGTAGAAAAAATATTAAAACTTAGCTTTTATTAGCCATATAAAACACTGCTCCACAAAGAATACAGCAAATGTGCAACTATCATAGCTTACAGACCTACACGTTTCAACAAATCATGTCTTAATTATGGCCCTACTACTAGAATGACAAAAAGGCATATATATATATATATATATATATATATATATATATATATATCCACTTGCCTGTATGACCTCCCTACAACGCCTGGGCATGCTCCTGATGAGGTTGCGGATGGTCTCCTGTGGGATCTCCTCCCAGACCTGAACTAAAGCATCCGCCAACTCCTGGACAGTCTGTGGTGCAACGTGACGTTGGCGGATGGAGCGAGACATGATGTCCCAGATGTGCTCAATCGGATTCAGGTCTGGGGAACGGGCGGGCCAGTCCATAGCTTCAATGCCTCCATCTTGCAGGAACTGCTGACACACTCCAGCCACATGAGGTCTGCCATTGTCCAGCATTATGAGGAACCCAGGGCCAACCGCACCAGCATATGGTCTCACAAGGGGTCTGAGGATCTCATCTCGGTACCTAATGGAAGTCAGGCTACCTCTGGCGAGCACATGGAGGGCTGTGCGGCTCTCCAAAGAAATGCCACCCCACACCATTACTCACCCACTGCCAAACCGGTCATGCTGAAGGTTGTCACTCTCCACGGCGTCTCCAGACTCTGTCACGTCTGTCACATGTGCTCAGTGTGAACCTTTCATCTACGAAGAGCACAGGGCGCGAGTGGCAACTTTGCCAATCCTGGTGTTCTGTGGCAAATGCCAAGCGTCCTGCATGGTGTTGGGCTGTGAGCACAACCCCTATCTGTGGACGTCGGGCCCTCATACCACCCTCATGGAGTTAGTATCTAACCGTTTGTGCAGACACATGCACATTTGTGGCCTGCTGGAGGTCATTTTGCAGGGCTCTGGCAGTGCTCCTCCTGTTCCTCCTTTCACAAAGGCGGAGGTAGCGGTCCTGCTGCTGGGTTGTTGCCCTCCTACGGCCCCCTCCACATCTCCTGGTGTACTGGCCTGTCTCCTGGTAGCGCCTCCAGCCTCTGGACACAGCCAACCTTCTTGCCACAGCTCGCATTGATGTGCCATCCTGGATGAGCTGCACTATCTGAGCAACTTCTGTGGGTTGTAGAGTCTGTCTCATGCTACCACGAGTGTGAAAGCACAACCAACATTCAAAAGTGACCAAAACATCAGCCAGAAAGCATTGGTACTGAGATGTGGTCTGTGGTCCCCACCTGCAGAACCACTCCTTTATTGAGGGTGTCTTGATAATTGCCAATAATTTCCATCTATCGTCTATTCCATTTGCACATCAGCATGTGAAATTGATTGTCAATCAGTGTTGCTTCCTAAGTGGACAGTTTGATTTCACAGAAGTTTGATTTACTTGGAGTTATATTCTGTTGTTTTAAGTGTTCCCTTTATTTTTGGAGCAGTTTATATAGAAACATACAGTGAGTACGGAAAGTATTCAGACTCCTTTAAATTTTTCACTCTTTGTTTCATTGCAGCCATTTGATAAATTCTAAAAAGTTCATTTTTTTCTCATTAAAGTACACTCAGCACCCCATCTTGACTGAAAAAAACAGCAATATAGAATTTTTTTGCAAATTTATTAAAAAAGAAAAACTGAAATATCACATGGTCATAAGTATTCAGATCCTTTGCTCAGACACTCATATTTAAGTCACATGCTGTCCATTTCCTTGTGATCCTCCTTGAGATGGTTCTACTTCTTCAATGGAGTCCAAATGTGTTTAATTAAACTGATAGGACTTGATTTGGAAAGGCACACACCTGTCTATATAAGACCCCACAGCTCACACTACATGTCAGACCAAATGAGAATCATGAGCTCAAACGAACTGCCCAAGGAGCTCAGAGACCGAATTGTGGCAAGGCACAGATCTAGCCAAGGTTATAAAAGAATTTCTGCATTACCCAAGGTTCATAAGAGCACAGTGGCCTCCATAATCCTTAAATGGAAGAAGTTTGGGACCACCAGAAGTCTTCCTAGACCTGGCCGTCCAGCCAAACTGAGCAATCGTGGGAGAAGAGCCTTGGTGAGAGAGGTAAAGAAGAACCCCAAGATCACTGTGGCTGAGCTCCAGAGATGCAGTAGGGAGATGGGAGAAAGTTCCACATAGTCAACTATCACTGCAGCCCTTCCCCAGTTGGGCCTTTATGGCAGAGTGGCCAGATGGAAGCCTCTCCTCATATGAAAGCCCGCATAGAGTTTGCTCAAAAACACATGAAGGACTCCCAGACTATGAGAAATAAGATTATCTGGTCTGATGAGACGAAGATAGAACTTTTTGGTGATAATTCTAAGTGGTATGTGTGGAGAAAACCAGGCACTGCTCATCACCTGCCTAATACAATCCCAACAGTGAAACATGGTGGTGGCAGTTGTTAGAACCCTCCTGTTAGTTTTTTCTATTTTGTGGTCATGTGACCTTCTGCCTATTTATTCCAGCTCCGCCCTTCAGGCTTTGCTGGACTTCAGTGTTACTTTGACTCTTAATCTAGCCAGGTGCTTTGTACCTACTGTATCTCTCTAGTTTGTTTGGTCCTTGGACCACTAAGTACTTTTGTCTGTTTGTCTTCTTCTGCTACTACTTCTGCCAGGAGGTGTCCAGTTTTGTCCCAGTCCTTAGTTCTTTTAGGGACCCCTCCCTTTAATCTATAGGTCTGTGTTCAGATTAGCCGCGGACATAGGCGGGTCTGTTTGCAAGGAACAGGTTGCCCGCTGCATCGTAAGGAATCAGCTTAGTCCTATTGTATGGACAGATTTCCTCTCTTTCCTTAGTTCTTGTAGCAGATCATAACAGCAGTATCATGCTATGGGTGTGTTTTTCAGCTGCAGGGACAGGACGACTGGTTGCAATTGAAGGAAACATGAATGCGGCCAAGTACAGAGATATCCTGGATGAAAACCTCTTCCAGAGTGCTCTGCACCTCAGACTTGGCCAAAGGTTCACCTTCCAACAAGACACTGACCCTAAGCACACAGCTAAAATAACAAAGGAGTGGCTTCAGAACAACTATGTGACCATTCTTGACTGGCCCAGCCAGAGCCCTGACCTAAACCCAATTGAGCATCTTTGGAGAGACCTGAAAATGGCTGTCCACCAACGTTTCCCATTCATCCTGACGGAACTGGAGAGGATCTGCAAGGAAGAATGGCAGAGGATCCCAAAATGCTGGTGTGAAAAACTTGTTGCATCATTTCCAAGAAGACTCATGGCTGTACTAGCCCAAAAGGGTGCTTCTACTCAATACTGAGCAAAGGGTCTGAATACTTATGCCCGTGTGATATTTCAGTTTTTCTTTTTTATTAAATTTTGCAAAAATTTCTTCATTTCTGTTTTCTTTCAGACAAGATGGGGTGCAGAGTGGACTTTAATGAGAAAAAAATGAACTTTTTAGAATTTACCAAATGGCTGCAATGAAACAAAGAGTGAAAAATGTAAAGGGGTCTGAATACTTTCCGTACCCAGTGTACATGCATGGAAATAAATGCAGAATTATATTTCTTAATACTGCAGTATCAGATCCTGTCTTGAATTTAACCCCTGTGGTATCCAATGTGAAAATCCACAGGGACTCCCCTGATGAATTACAATTGAGGAAATCATGAATTTTATATTCTCTATCATTACTTAAGGACATAAAACTATCTGTTTTAACCGCATGTAGACACGCTTTGCACCGATTGGCTCCACATCTGAAGAAACCTTTTGTGCTGAGCCAATTTGGTTGTACAGTATTAGTCTCACTCAGGGGTGGATTAAGAGTAGCAAGGGCCCCCTCCACACACCTGATTTATCACGTGACATGTCACATGATCCCCGTGATAGATCATGTGATAGTTCACGGGAAATTAATTTGGCATAATATTAATTGTGCTGCCCCATCTGAGAGCAGCACAATATTGGGGCAGATACCCTGATTCCAGCGATGTGTCACTTTTTCAGCTGCTTGTTGTCATTTTGAGAAAATCACCGTTTTATCTGCTGCAGATCTAGCAGCTCTCTGAATGCTGCGCTCTGTATAGCCCCGCCCACACCACTGATTGGCAGCTTTCTGCCCATGCTCAGTGTACACAGAAATCTACTGATCAGTGATGGGGGTGGGGTCCTACAGAACTTACTAGTCATCTAGTAATAATTACCTTCTGACAAATCAATGATTTTATCAAAACAACACTAAGCAGCCCAGTAAGTGACACATTACTGGAATCAGTGCCTCTAACCCTACATTATGCTGCTCTCAGATTAGGTGGCAAAAACCTGATGACAGATTCCCTTTAAAGGAGCTGTAAACACAAAAA